>NW_011494796.1:5633146-5636526 GCF_000754665.1 Bison bison bison | reverse complement strand
CAGTGTTCTTGGCTGGAGAATCCCAGGGACGGGTGAGCCTGGTGGGCTGCCGTCTATGGGGTCGCACAGAGTCGGACACGACTGAAGTGACTTAGCTGCAGCAGCGGTAAAACGATGGTTTAGATTTTTCTTTTAACCACAGCCCCCTCTGACAGGCTAAACACCTCCAGGATTATCTACCTCTGCTGCTGCTGCTGCTGCTAAATTGCTTCAGTTGTGTCCGACTCTGTGCGACCCCATAGACGGCAGCCCACCAGGCTCCTCTGTCCATGGGATTTTCCAGGCAAGAGTACTGGAGTGGGCTGCCATTGCCTTCTCTACGTTTTACGCAGTGGGGAGCAATTTCTTCTATTTTGGGCCAATTCTAGAAAAAAATGTTTACAGGCAATTTTAAAACCTCAAGGTAAAAATGATTTTATTAATCACATACACTTATAGGTATGTACAAAAAATATATATGTATATATATATATATATATATTCTTTCCTACAGCTTAGATTTCCCACTATTTTGAACAGAAGGATGTAAAAAATAAAATGAGGACTGCAGGTCTTTTTTATTGGCTTTAAACTGTTAATATAAAAGTGTATTTGTTTATATGGCAGCTACATTGGGGCAATTTTACATTTTTTTTATTACAAACAATAATGACGTATAATATACTTCTTATCATAAATTCCATATAACAAATTGATTCCTGCAGAACGTATTCATTGATTTTTAGAGAACTCTGGTGTCCCTCATCAATCTGTGATTGTAATTGATAAATGAGTGTAGCATGACATGAATGTTGGTTGATATTTTTGTTTACCTCAACAACAAAAAAAGGTGAAATAAACAAGAAACGTCATTCTTAGCAACTTCTTTGCTAACTTGGATAATAGTTGTGAAACACTGGAAAGATATTTCCTCAAATTTTTGTGCTATCGAAATTCAGTACTTTCAGACACAGCACATGAGTTTCATCTGCATTATTAACATGTTCTCCATCACTTCTTTAAGTCTAGACAATTGACAGAATAATAAATCAAGTTGAAAATTAGCAAATCAGTTATGGATTTCTGAGTCTAAATACTCAAGCTACCAAAATGAAGGCAGTGAATATGGAATTGGATAGAGACAAGTAGCATGGGTTATATAGCATTTCTTTCCTATAGACAGAATAACTTCAATAACTTCAAGACATGAATAACTTCAAGAACAGATAATAGTAAAAGGCACTAATTAGGAAGTGATTTTTAAATGTTTGTTTCATTTTTGTATAATTAATGGTAAACATATATAATTTCATTTCTAATAATAACTGGCTATTATTTCCTTGTTTGTTCATTCACCAAGTCGTGTCTGACTCTTTGTGACCCTGTGGACGTAGCATGGCAGGCTTCCCTGTCCATCACCATCTCCCAGAGTTTGCCCAAGTTCATGTCCATTGAATTGGTGATGCCATCCAACCATCCCATCCTCTGTTGCCCTCTTCTCCTCCTGCCCTCAATCTTTCCCAGCATCAGGGTCTTTTCCAATGAGTTGGCTCTTTGCATCAGGTGGCCAAAGCACTGGAGTTTCAGCTTCAGCATCAGCCCTTCCAATGACTATTCAGGACTGATTTCCTTTAGGATTGATTGGTTTGATCTCCTTGCAGTCTTGAGAGTCTTCTCCAATACCACAGTTCGAAAGCATCAATTCTTTGGCACTCTGCCTTCTTTGTGGTCCAGCTCTCATATCTGTAAATGACTACTGGAATTATTTCCTAACAATAGCTTTTAACAACTGGCTCACAACGTTACTGATCATTTAACAGTTGGCTCTCACAAGCCATTGCGATCTGACCCCAGCGTACCCCTGCCAGGCCCCAAGGACTTCTGGGTCCCACACTGACAGGCACTGGCAGGATATGGGAGAGCAGGGAGAGCGAAGGCTTGGGTTTTCCTTCTGCTCCCTACTGGGATGCGCTGTGCAGCTCCTGCTCTTCCAGGCTCAGCCACCACAGTTCCCTCCCTCTGCCTCTAGGGGGCTAATGGCTTTTTGCTCTTGCTGGTTCCTGCCGCTTCCCAATCACATCCACGCTCGTTTCTTATGTCCCACTCATCATTCCCTTCTCTTTAAGTGCGCCTCTCTTTTCTGGCTGGACCCTTCTTGCCCAAGTCTGCTTCTGGGATCACAACTACTAATACTTCTATTCCCAAATGTAGAAACTGTGGGTCTTTAGGCAAGTCGCTCAACTTCTCTGAGCTACAGTTTGGTGAGGATTACGTGTGATGCAGAATGGTATGATTTTGAAAGATTAGCTAGTGGTACTTCATTTTTTCCACCTGCTATTTCCCATAACTTTTCCCAAACTGGGCAGCTATAGCAGTGGATGTTTCTCAGGGACAGGATTTAAAGAGTAAGTAGGAGAAAAGTTTTAAATGTCAAAATCCAAGACCCTGAAGGGCATTGCGGCAAAGAAAACTTGGTAATCAGAGCAAAGCATCCTGCTGGAGATTCCCTGGTCCCTGAGAAGGCCCTCCTACCCTGCGAAGCCGGAAGAGGTGGAATAGAATAAGCCCTGATAATGTGGAGAGTTGAGTAATTGAGAACAAATGCCTGCAGGCTGAGAGCCGCTCCATAGAGCCCCAGTGTGGCCCAGCAGAGATGCTCGTACTGGTGGGACTTCCAGAGTGGTCTGGGTGCTGACATCATAGCAGCCGTGCAGCCTGACAAGCAACGGCCAGATGGCGATGTGCACCTGGGTGAACGGAGGACCATAACGGGGAGCCCTGCGGAAATCAGTCCTGGGTGTTCACTGGAAGGACTGATGCCGAGGCTGAAACTCAAATAGTTTGGCCACCTGATGTGAAGAACTGACTCATTGGAAAAGACCCTGATGCTGGGAAAGATTGAAGGCGGGAGGAGAAGGGGACTACAGAAGATGAGATGGTTGGATGGCATCCCTGACTCGATGGACATGAGTTTGGGTAAACTCCGGGAGTTGGTGATGGACAGGGAGGCCTAGCGTGCTGCAGTCCTTGGGGTCGCAAAGAGTCGGACACGACTGAGCCGCTGCACTGACCTGAGCTCCTGGGCATCCCTTCTGCGAGCCCGCTTGCGGTTTCCCGGACTGTCCCGGGGCGGGACGACTGCGCGGGGCCACGATCATGCCGCCAGGGGGCGCCGCGCGGCCACGGTGCCCGCTCGAGCCGCGCCCTGATTGGCTGGAAGCCGCGCCCACTCCCGCCCGCCGGGCGGACCAGGAGCCGCGGCGCGCCGGCTCGGGCCCCAGTCTGCGGGCCTCCGGAGCGGCGACGGGGCCGGGGCGGCGCGGCGGAGGGGACAAGACCGGGTTCGGAGGGAAGCAGGCGGCCGGAGGAGCCCCGCACCCCAGCAAGATGCTGTCCTGGCG
>NW_011494796.1:5631609-5632353 GCF_000754665.1 Bison bison bison | reverse complement strand
AGGCTCCTCCGCCCATGGGATTTTCCAGGCAAGAGTACTGGAGTGGGGTGCCATTGCCTTCTCCGACTAAATTCACTTTAAAGTCGACCAGGAAGCCCCTCGAAGTGACTTCCAGAGGTAACAGCTCCTTCCTCCTCAGACAGGCCCCAGCGTTGCGAGGTTTCTAGGCAATGCCAAGCCCTTATCGTGAGTCCTTCAAAGTGGCAGCACCGTTGCCCACTAGGACGCCTCTGGTGAAAACATAAATTGTCTTCCAAATTGGGTTTTTATTTTGCCAGAATGGTTTCCCTGTGGGAAGCAGCTGGTCGGGGCTCCCTGGGCCGCCACCGCCTTGTTTGTTTTGGGGAGGGGCAGCGATCTTAATGCAGAGAAGAACTTGATCGGAGATGTTTTCCTCACAGTACACGCTGATGCCAGATCTCTGGGTAGAAACTGGGTTAAGGCAGGTCTCTGGCAGGATGTTATTACAAGGGCAGGTACTATAAACAGTTTCTCATCCACAGAAGCGAGGCTCAGGCTTCTCACACTGACAGGTGACACCTGTGGCTGGCTTATAACCTGTACACCCAGCCCAGTCCTGCGGTTAGCCCCGGTTCTCCCCAGACTGCGTTAGAATTGAAAATATTCCCCAATCCTACTATGCTATGCTAAGTCACTTCAGTCGTGTCCGACTCTGTGCGACCCCATAGGCGGCAGCCCACCAGGCTCCCTGTCCCTGGGATTCTCCAGGCAAGAACACTGGAG
>NW_011494796.1:5615872-5631509 GCF_000754665.1 Bison bison bison | reverse complement strand
GGGGGTGCCCCTGGGGACCCCGGCGCCGAAGGGACCGCCCGACTCCGCGGCGCGGCCTCAAGATCACCCGCTGGATGTAGAGTGCGGTGCCATGGCTCTTCGTGCCCAGGGGCGGGGTCCTGCTCCGCTTGTCAGTTTCTGTAGCCCTCGGCTGGCCTGGGTGCATCCTGGCTAATGACTCCCTAGGCTCCAGGTTCTCTTTGCTATTTCCTGTACTTCAAGGACTGCTACTGCTGCTAAGTCACTTCAGTCGTGTCCGACTCTGTGCGATCCTATAGACGGCAGCCCACCAGGCTCCCTGTCCCTGGGATTCTCCAGGCAAGAACACTGGAGAGTGGGTTGCCATTTCCTTCTCCAATGCATGAAAGTGAAAAGTGAAAGTGAAGTCGCTCGGCCGCGTCCGACTCTTAGCGACCCCATGGACTGCAGCCTACCAGGCTCCTCCGTCCATGGGATTTTCCAGGCAAGAGTACTGGAGTGGGGTGCCATTGCCTTCTCCTCCCAATCCTACTAACTGTCATTAGTTCTTAGGATGACAGTTTAAGACCACATCCATACAATTTGTGTGTCATCCACACAAATTCAGAAGTATCTGAAAGGAAACTGTTTATAGCTTCAAGTTAACAATTTGTGTTGGAGTGATTTTGTACCTTTTTAAAAACGGAAGTAAAGGAAGCAGTTGTGGCATAGGGGCCTGTGGTGACGTCATAGGTACAATTAATCAGCAGGTATCTGTTGATTGCCCCTGGTCCTTAGCACTGCCCTGGGGCTTCCCTTGTCAAAGAGCTGGAGTCTGGATGGCAAATCATGAAGTGAAACAGTACCCAGTTGTTTGGAACTTAGTCTTTTGAATTGTGGGTTTTTAGGCCTTTGCCTCATGATTTGCAAAAGCCTCCTGCCAGGGTTGTAGCTAGGGTGAGGAGGCACTAGCAAAATGTGTGCTGGTTTCCAGAACTTACTCTGCACTACAGCGCTTCCCTTTCCAGTGACGGTGGCCAGGGACACCAGTTCCAGAGGGCCCTATGTTCTGTGTTGAGTGAAAGCTAGAAAGTATCTTTAACATAGGCTTTCACAGAGCTTTTAACCAAAGGGAAGTGTCTGCCAGGCTCCCTGCCTACTGAACCCCTTTGTAGGGAACCCCTGCTACACGTCAAGGGTCCCTGCTGTGCAAGCAGCTTTGGAAAAGCCTTCTTTGAGGCGTGTTCGGTGGGCTCAGTCCTCACCATTCATTGGCAGTCATAGCCCACTGGGCTCATTTTGGACCTGGAAGCTCTGGTTTCAGTGTTCCTTTTAGCAGCAGAACCCTTTTGCTCCCTGTTAACTCTTTAAGTTTGCCCCCAGATATGAAACAGAAGCAGAGTTCCTCTGATTCCAGTAGAGGTGGGCACTTGACATGCAGTTCAGATTACCTTCTTTGACACTGGGACTCCAGGGCCCTTCCCTGGGGTCACACCTGACCCAGAACCAGGACCCCACCCTCCTGTCTGGTAGTACCTCTCTTACTGGAATTTGCTTCATTCCACTAAAAGTAAATAAAGAGGAAGGAAAATGTTGATAAGGACTTGCAGGCTTTATCGTACCGTGTATTTCCTTATCCATACCCTGAATCTTTCATCAGTTAGCTTAAAGCAACCATATTTCAAGTTGCATTCCAAAAGACTCTCAACACCAAGCATTAGTGTTTTATTTTTAAGGAATGTAGAAATGCTAGAAATTTTGTTTAAGAGTGAGTATTGATGATTTAACCCCAAGCTCCTGATGTTTTCAAATTCTAAAGAAGCTACCCTGGGGAGACTGAAAATATAAGACCTGATTTAACTAATTTACTGTAATAAAAGTTTCATTACTAAGAATTAGCTGAATGATGCTAAAGCTGAAACTCCAGTACTTTGGCTACCTCATGCAAAGAGTTGACTAATAGGAAAAGACTCTGATGCTGGGAGGGATTGGGGGCAGGAGGAGAAGGGGACGCCAGAGGATGAGATGGCTGGATGGCATCACCAACTCGATGGACGTGGGTTTGGGTGAACTCTGGAAGTTGGTGATGGACAGGGAGGCCTGGCGTGCTGCAATTCATGGGGTCGCAAAGAGTCGGACACGACTGAGCGACTGAACTGAAGTGAAGCCGGGTACCACAGGTACGAAGCCCATCACATGGGTATTCACTCTCAGTCCTCATGCCAGTCTTAGGAAGTGGGTACCAGTATTTGCCCCACCTTGCAGATGATGAAACTGAGGCCCATAGATCACCCAGTTAGTAAACCCAGTTAGTTTATTCCCTCTCTTCTGTCTGTTCTGTTAAAATGGACTTTAAATCAGTGTTCATTTTGCTTTCAGACAGTGATGATCCCTGTTCTTCCTAAGGACTAGCACAGAGGTGCCCGTTAATCTAAAATTCCAAAATGCTTTCAGACCCTTCCAGCTGGCTGCTGTCAGAATAGTTTTAGAGTTAAGTCATTCATTTATTTTCTTCTGTTTCCCGTATGGTTTAATGGAAACCCCTATTTGGAGGTAGGAACCCTCACACAGTATCCAGGCTCTGGGCTGCGTCTGCAGCTTGAGGGGGAAAGCTGCTCACCAGGCCTCTCTGGGAAAAGTGGGCCTTCCCAGATGGCCTACATGCCTTAGGCCTGTCTGGTAGGCCCCTTGCCTCAGATTTGCCAGAGAAGTTTGATGAACGGACATCCAAGTCCCCAGCATTTTTGTATGGTTCAGATTTCTTGAAGTTTCCCAGGTGGTGTGGTGGTAAAGAATCTGCCTGCCAATGCAGGAAATGTAAGATATGTGGGTTTGATCCCTGGGTTGAGAACATCCCCTAGAGAAGGAAATGGCAACCCACTCCAGTATTCTTGCCTGGAAAATTCCATGGACAGGGGAGCCTGGCGGGCTACAGTTCATGGGGCCACAAAGAGTTGGTTACAACTGAGCGACTGAGCACAGATGACTTGAACCCTGCCTTCCAGTCTGCAGGAAGGGACTTCAGGCAAAAACTGGAAGACGTTTGTGATTTACACCAGCCTTACCCACAAACACAGAGATTTTGGCTTGTGAAAGTGTGCTTTTAGCCTCGAGGCTGGCCCTGGACAGCTTACACAACCACTGAGGTGTGAATGACAGAACTTTCTTTTGATTGTAATGGAGTCAGTTTAGCTGCCCCGCTTGGGTCTCATTTCTGGCTCTGCCATGTTTGAGACTCCGTTTCCCCATCTGTGAGCTAGGGTGATGAAACTAGCCCACATTGAGCACGTAGTGTGCCAAGCTGGCCTCTAAAGGCCCGGGGGTACAGCAGGGAACATAACAGACCCAACGGACAAGTCCTTGACCTCACAGGTCTGGAGGTGGAAGCAGTGCCGTGTTCAGGGGCGGGTGTGACCAGGGCACGTGGGGGAGGAGAAGGGGGCCACCGCAGGCCCTGAGCTTCTGCTCTGAGCGTGTGGGAAGCCGCTGGAGGGCTCTGTGCAGAGAGGAGTGGTGACCTGTGTCTTCAGGGAGTCTCCTTGGCTGCTGTGTTGCACATGACTTCTTAGCAAAGAAGTTTGTGCGTGCTAAGTCGCATCGGTTGTGTCCAACTCTTTGTGATCCCGTGGACTGTAGCAGAGAAATTTAATTATTGTTAAAATGCTTAGAAAAAAAATATCAGACACATTCAGTGCTCTAACTGCAAATCTGCTAAGCAGGTCAAGATCTCCGAGCCATGCCAAAGAGGTAACACAAAAATTCTCTCCCTCCCAGAACAGTTCTGCATCCCGCAAAATAAGAGGAGGAAAATCAGACTGTAAGTTAAGTGCAGTTCCAACCACACAGGTGGGAGCAGGGTGATCTCTTTCAGAGACCTTGCCATCAAGACAGGAGGTGCTGGACGACTGGGCCATGGGCAGCAGCGAAGGGCAGAGGTCAGGCTTCACCCTGAAGTTGAAGCCCAAGGCTTTGCAGATGGATTGGATATGGTGGGAGAGAGGGAGAAATCAGGTCCTCTCCAGGGCTTGGGGCCAGAGGAGCTGGAGGAACGGGGCTGGTGCAGGAAGGCGGGCTTGGGTGGGAGAGCAGAGTTGGGTTTGAAATGCCTCCGAGATAGCCACCTGCTCTTATAACATAAAATGATGAGCCTGGAGTTCAGAATGGCCTGGGTCAGAGCTGCAAATACTTAGCATCCAGTCAATGCATTGTTATTAACACTTAGTTTTTGCATCTAAATGAGGTTATCATAGTATTAAATTCCCTCGAGCTCCGGCATTCAAGGTGACTTTTGCACGCTCTTCCTCTTGTGTCTGGGTGATGTGCTTAGCTAGGAGCCGCTCACGTTGGGTGAAGAGAAAGGGAATTCTCTGGACGCTGAGCGCAGCATGCTTTCCCTTGTGTAGCTTGCATTTCGTCATCCGTTGTGAGGCACCCAGAAGTGCTCTAAAATAGCAACTGAAAAGGTGACCTTTTTCCCAGCTCTTGTGTCACTCGGCAAAACTGCTCTGCCTGGGTTAGAATTCGCTGCTGTGTGTCAGGCTCAAGTGCCTTGGCCTGGCCCAGGGTCTGAAAACTTCTGGAGAACTGGAGGCCAAGTCTGACGCTTTATTCAACCAGCAGGATGGGTTACAATTCCTGTGGAGACTGCTGGGAGCCAGTAATTCTTATGTTCCTGCTTCCAAAAGTCAATGAGTTTTCCTTTGACAGTTTAGAAAGACTTGACTCACATGGGGATGTGGTTGGAACTGCTCTTATTGTAACTTGAACACAGTTTGATTTTTCTTCTATTTTGTGGGGTACAGACCTGTTCTGGGCCCCTGGGAGGGAGAAAAATCTTCACGCTACCTCCTTGGCATGGCTGGGAGATCTTAACTTGCTAGGAGGTTTGTGGTTAGAGAACTGAATATGTCTGGTTCTTTTCCTAAGCATTTTAGCAATATGAACTTCTCTGCAAAGACATCGGAGAAGGCAATGGCACCCCACTCCAGTACTTTGCCTGGAAAATCCCATGGGCGGAGGAGCCTGGTAGGCTGCAGTCCATGGGGTCGCTAGAGTCAGACACGACTGAGCGACTTCACTTTCATTTTTCACTTTCATGTATTGGAGAAGGAAATGGCAACCCACTCCAGTGTTCTTGCCTGGAGAATCCCAGGGACGGGGGAGCCTGGTGGGCTGCCGTCTATGGGGTTGCACAGAGTCGGACACGACTGAAGCGACTTAGCAGCAGCAGCAGCAGCAGCAGCAGCAAAGACATTACTATGTGTCATCAAATTCTAATATTTAGGTAGAATTTTCTCTAGTAGGAAGGATTCATATGTTTACAAAACATTTCATACTGTAACCTTGTACCTGAGTTTATACTTCCTGTAAAATGGGGGAACATGGGGTTTTAACACTGAGACTTAACTACAGAATATGTGAATGTCATGCGTGACCAAATTCTGGTAGCTGTCACTGAAGACTGGCCAATGGTCTGCTTTGATGAACCTCTTTATAATGCCCGTTTTGGAGGGTGTTTACACTTATCCACCCTCAGATACTACCTAGCACTTCTTAAATTTACTGCTTTGCTTTAAAATTACTTCTTCGCTTTCAAAGCGAAGTAGCTTCAGTTTTTGTTTTTAAAATACTTTATGTAGACAAAAAGAACATAAGAGCAATTATTAGTTTAGATGTATAGAACTGCTGTGAGAAGCAGAATTATTTACATGCTGATCATGCTTCTTTTTAGGTGGTAAATCCAGTGTGAGACCTTAGTTGCATTCACTCCTTAGTTTCGTAGACACTATTGATTTTGGACGGTCAGCCTGTTGCCAGGTGCCTTTGATGGAGGGATTATGTGATAAATGAAAATAGATTTCCTTCTCCCAATAGTCTTACAGTTTTTAAATTCCACAAAGACAATTGTCTAAGAATGTAAGCTTTTTAGTTAATTGTATACAGAAATAATTGCAAACCAGAAGTTAAAGTATGTGGACTTACTCAAAGTTCTAAGTATTTGTTCAGCTAATTATTCCCCAGCATAACTATAAAATGTTATGTAAAACTGTTAATGCAGAGTAGTGCAGAATTGGGAAATGGTATAAATGAAACCATTGTGTTTATTAAAATATATTGTCGATTTAAACTGATACATTTTGAGGAAGGTAATATTCTCTTGGTCATTTCATTTTAAATCCGGTTCACCAGTTGTGTGTTGTATGACTCGTATGTAAAGGACATTTTTCTAGAGACGGGGGTGGGGATGGGGGGAGGCAGGGGAGTGGGGCGTGCAGGAGGCAGCAGGCAGCGCCCTGCGGTGTCTCCCAGCCGGCGGGACATGGACAGATGCAGTTAACCCTGCGGGAGCGGAACTGCTGTGGGAACAATGTGAACACATGCCCGGGAGCTCTTATTAACCATATGAGAACTGTGCTATGAGAACAGTCATAAAGGTTTATATCCAGGTCTGACTTTTGACATTTATGCCCTGAATGTTTTCTTGTCTCATTAATGTAACTTTTCTCCCAGATGATTTTAAAGTAGCTTGTCTAGGTGAAGCAAAGAAGTCTGTATCAGCTTATATAACTGGGGAAATTGTGAGTGTGGGGGAAATTCTGTTTCAGATCTGAGTGACTTCTGTTTTAAATATAGTAAAATCCTTGCTTTCTAGTCTTGGCTTATTTTGAATAGCATCTTACTTCGCCAGTGTCAGTGTGTTTACTTACTTATGCTGACTGATGTCTAAGGTGTAGAAATGCTTTACAAGTTTTCATTATTATTAGGAAGTGTGAACAGAAAATTCTGTGTGCTAATCACATATTCCTTAAGTGATTAAAAAAAAACAAAAATTTTCCAGGTGGGAGAAATACAGTATTTAAAAATTATCCTTGCAATGACTGTGTTTTTAATAAATCTGGAAATTTTTCATCTCTTTCTGTGTTGGACGCCACAGAGCTCCAGCCCCCTGATCCCCAAAACTTCTGTTCTCTTTAGAGAGAGATCGCCTACCTGGAGGATGAGAAGGCAGCCCTCACCTTGGCCATGGCCGACCGGCTGCGGGACTACCAGGATCTCGTGCAGGTGAAGACTGGCCTCAGCCTGGAGGTGGCAACCTACAGGTAAGGGTGCTGCACTGAGCACTTTACAGCCCCTGCAGGCTCCGTGCAGAGGCGATGGCTTTGTCACAGCGGGGAGCAGCCCCCAGGGTTGCCAAGCCAGGTGTCCAGGGCCAGAGTGGGGAGGGGGGCAGGGTCCCACTCAGATCACAGAGCGGGCACCCCCTGGTGCTGGGAGTAGCTGACTTTTGCCCCCTTGCCTGCCCTTTGCGTGTCTAGGGAACCAGTGAAGAGCTGTACACACGCCAGCTCCCTGGATCCTAGGGGTTAGGTACCATGTTAGTTACAGACCCAGAAAGGAGAGGACCAGGACTCGGACCCAGAAAGTCTGAGTCGATCTGCCAGTTGTCGTGCTGTTGTTTCAAACCCCGGGGCTCTGACTCTGTCTCCAGGGGTTCATCCTTCAAGAAACTCGTCTCTGCCTAAAGATCAGCAGGGAGCTCCAGGTGCCTGGCTTTGTTTATGAAGATGTTGACTTGAATTCAATCGACCCAGATGAACCAGTCACGGAGCCCTCAGAGGGGCGGAGGCCATGGCCCTGTGTCCCTGGCGTGACCTGTGGGTCGCAGAGTGGTGCTTGCCCTGAGTGCCCACCTCCTGCCCCCAGGGATGAGCCATCTCTGGCCGAGGTGGCACCTCCCACCGCTTGCAGCTTTCCTAAGCAATGAGGACTGGATCGGAGGGCCCAGATCGCAGATGCTTACAGCGGAAGGGCTTTTAGGGACCCAGGCTCCCCACTTGTGAGATGACTGGTTACTGAGCCCTTACTGCCTGCCCGACGCAGTGCTAAGTCCTTTGAGGCTGCTCACTGCCTGTGTCACCCTTCAGGTGGTGGACACCATGCACCCCTTTTGCACGTGAGGGAAGGGTCTAGAAGCAGGCATCCAGGCTGGTGCGGGGCCTGTGCCGTACCCACCAAGCCGTGTAAAGTGGACTCGATGCCCCCTCACTCCTGGTTGCTGTGAGCATGAATCAATAGTGGGTGTGGGTGAGCTTTGGAGCCTTGGCTGTGGCTGATCCCAGGAGGCCTGGTCGTCAGTGCCATCATCGTCAGCAGATGGGCAAGTTAGACCTGGAGCAGGGAGGAGGGGACTGAAGCCCACCCCCAAGCCCTTCCTAGGCTGGGGCACGCAGCGGCGATGGAGCCCAGCCCAGATCAGCATGCCCTGGGGGCTGTCGGTGGGGTCTCCTGATCTTACCCTCACTCTGAACATCAGAGCGACCTGGTTGCTTTGATGTGCATCTAAAAGCAGCTTTCCTACAAGTGTAAGCTGGGCATCCACATTGGAGCCTGGGGCCAGCCTCACTGATTCTTCACTCTCTGGAAGACCTGCCTCAACCAGCCTTTGGCCAGGGCTCATGTTACCATCAGTGAAGAGGGAGCAGGCTGTCGGGCAGGCCCTGGGCTGGACCCACAGGGGCCACTAAGAGGCCAGGCCTGCCCAGGGGCATGGACCCTCCACCTGGATTGAGGGATGGTTCCGGGGCCAAGCTGGTGGGGGGTCAGGACACCGGGGAAGGCAGAGGCAACACTTGCTGGTCTGTGCTTGCCAAGGTCCATCTCCCCACGTTCTCCCCGGAAACCTCATGGGATGAGCGACGGCAAAATCAGATCGGCAGGCTGTTCAAACACATGCTGAATGAGATAAGCTAAACTTTACTAAGAAGGAAAACATCAAAATTGTTGGGCTTTGTTTGGGGGAAGGAAGCATTAATTAGGATTTTTGTCACTTGCCAGTGACAGAAGCCCTTCTCAGACTGGCTCAAGTCAAAGGAGGCTCTTGTTCCTCACAGAACTGATAAAGCTGTCCGCTCGGCACGGCGGGTTCGGTGCCTGGGTAGCGCTGCTGGCGGTCTGGCCCTGTGTCTCTGGCCCCTGCCTTGCTCTGCCCCGCCATGGCAGGAGGGCCCCCAGCGGCTGCAGGCTCTCGTCCCTGTAGCCCCCAGACGCGTGGGCAGAGGAGGGGCTCCTTTCCCAGCAGGACTCCCGGGGCCCCTCTGGCTCTGCTGGGCCCCGTGCCTGCCCTTAGCCCAGGGAACAGAGTGCTCGCAGGGGTCGGCTTCTCCGAGTCCCACGGGCTGAGACGGGGTGGGAGGCCCAGCCTTCCAGGGCAGACGCCGGGCTGCCTAGAAAACCCACACCTGTGCCGTGTTAGGCGAGGCCTGGTTTTGAGGGAGTCTTTTCTCTACAGAGTGTATTGGATCTTCCTGTTTCCTTCCTGTAAAAGTCTTCTGGGTTGGAGTCCAGAGACTCTGACTTTACGCCTCATCTTTCCGGGGTTTTGCGTCCTATCCCCACTTCCCTGTTGTGGGAAGTCAGCGCGTACAGGTGGGCCTCTTGCCTGAGAGGTCAGGGCCTCCCCTTCCTGGGAGGTGTTCACAACCCTCCCAGCTCAGCTTTCCTCAAGGCTTAGTGTGTTTTTAGCTTTTCTCTTGGTGGTGGTTGAACTTTTTTCACTCATATCCGCAGGGACAGAGTTCACTCCTGTCTGTGGCTGGGCATCTGTTTTTCTCACCCATTAGGGACTAACGTGGCCAACTCCTAGGAGTGTAGGAGGCATCCGTCCTTCCCAGGAAGTGGGTGACTTAAGTCACTGTGCCTTTCTGAAGGCCAGGTGAGCTTGGTGGGGATGGGGAGCCCGGCCCTGTGGTTAGAACTGCCGCCAGCCCCCAGGGCTCAGCACTGAGACCGGAGCCGCCTGCAGACCTAGAGGGCATGCAGGCAGCTGAATCTGATCTGCTCCTTTGTAGCAGCCCAGAGCCTGGCATTTCCCATCACTGCTAAGTGTCCTGAAGATAAATCCTTGTGTCTCATGTGATTCTCTCAGTGCTTTGTGCTCCTGCCCAAATTCTGAGCTCAGGTCTGAAAACTCCTCTTCACAAGCGCCCATTTGGTCTTTATGAACCTTGACTCACCGTCCCTGGGAGGTTGACCTTCCCTCCACTGCCTCCTGGAGGGCGACAGGGACCATGGTGCAGGGGCCCGCGCCGCCCGGCTGCTCACCGCCCCAGGGGGCTGAGGTGGGTGACTGCTGCAGCCAGCGTTGCTCCCCCTCGTGGCTGGACTGTTCCCTGCTGCGGCTGCCCCCCCCCCCACTCCCCCCCGGCGCTGCTTGTCAGCTGTCACCCCTCCACACGCTTCCCACGGGAGGGGCGGGCTGGTCTCCGGGAAGCTGGAAGTGCAGCCCAGCGCAGCTGACTCTGCGCTGTGTGGAGGCCAGCTCTCAAGTGCTGTGAACCCTTCCAAACCTAGGTGTCCGACCCTTTCCAGTAACCTTCACCATGAAGAAGAAACGATAATAACAGAATGGTGTAATGCATAATTAATATATATAAACTTATAGTTTATAGCCTTCCTGGTGGTTCAGTGGTAAAAGAATCTGCCTGAAACCTGACCTGGGTTTGATCCCTGGGTTGGGAAGACCCTCTGGAGGAGGAAATGGCAACCCACTCCAGGATTCTTGCCTGGAGAGTCCCAGGGACAGAGGAGCCTCGCGGGCTACAGTCCAATAGTCCATGGGGTCGCAAAGAGTCGGACATGACTGAGTGGCTAACACACAAATATGTAATTTAATAAAATATTAAAATTAAAACAAAGTAAACCTCAGAGTCCAAGGCTGGAGGATTTCACCAAAGCCAAGTTGGTCGGTCAGTGTCCAGGGAGAGCCTGGCTTGGTAGGTGGACCAAGAACGAGCCTTTGCCCCATGTGGCTGGTGATGGTGGGCAGGAGCCCCAGGCCAGGCTGAGGCTGCCGGGAGAAGGGGGTGCGGAGGAGGCAGGTGGGCACGGCTGCGCTCGCTCTCGTCTGCCTGGTGCCGGTCTGCCTGGAGATGCTTGTCTACCATCACTCGAGGTTTTCCTGAAGGGGGAATGTTTGTTTACAAGAGGCTGAGTGACAGTGGGGAGATGCTCAGAAACAGGCAAGGGCTTGGTTCTCGGCTGCATCTGCATGAGGGCCTCACCCAGAGAAGCTGATGAAGCGGCGGCTCCTGGGCCCAGTCCTCGATGTTCCCGTTACCTGGCGCCGGGTGGGCCCGAGCATGGTCGAGCTTCAGCTGCAGGGGTGGTTGCCAGGTGCACCCAGGGCAGAGAAGCGCTGTTCCGGGGCCCTGCTCACACAGGCCTGCAGCCCCACAGAGTTGATGTCACTCGGCACCTCAGGCTTCTGGGACGTCCTGCGCCCGCCCTGATCAAAGTTCCATCACAGGATCCCAGGTGACCTGTGCCCACATCGCTGTCTGCAGAGCCCCCCGGGGCATCCAGAAAGCTCTGAGCCTGTCACCCAGCAGGCTGGAGGACAGGACAAAGAACGGGCAGACCTAGCGAGGGGCTCGTGGAGCATGCAGAGCGGGCTTCCTGGAAGAGGCAGTTCTGAGTCTTGCAGGGAGGGCAGCCAGGAAGAGACCATGAGGAAAGGGCCTTTCGGGCCGAGGGGGCAGCCAAAGCAAGGACCTGAGGACTAAGCTAACGTGTCTGTAGCAAGGCCAAGCATTTGGGCAGCTTGGTTTTAGGGGCTGTCCATGGAGGAGCACGTGTGATGGGTGGGTAAGAACCTTGCCGGTGAAGCTGTGTTCTGTGAGCTGGGGCTGTGCACTCAGGCTGCTCTGGAGACAGTCCACATGCAGGATATGATGCCTGCTCAGTGGGGGTCAGAAGGGTGCGGCCGGGTGCTGAGGATAAGGCCACGTGGACAGAGGTAGCCTCCTACCTACACCGCGGGACATAAGACGCGTCCCCAGGTGCAGGGCTTCTGGAGTCAGAAGGGAGTTGTGAGAATCAGGGAGGTTTCTCGAGGGAGGTGACGTTGATCTGGGTCTTGGAGGATGGCAGAGGTTTGAACATCGTACGCAGAAGAGGGGGAGGTGAGGGGGTGTCACGGGAAGAGGGAGGCGTGTGCTTCAGTGAAAAGTCAAAGAAGATGTTAAAATAATAGAACGCACGTTCCAAGAAAATACTCCACACGGGTTCCCGCTGGTGATAGGATCTGGTACCGATGGTTCAGAGAGGGAATGGTGAGCTTCAGGCCAAGGTAGCCTGAGAGCTTTTCAAGGTTTGTGGGATTTGAGTTGGGCCTTGAAGGATAGGGAAAGGGGGATAGGAATACGACGGTATTCAGAACCCACCATGTCCTGAGCCCCTTGCTGCTGACATAAAGATCAGGCCTATAAGCTACAGATTGAGAATTTGTAGAAACACAGTTGAAAAATAGAGAATCCCCCCTCCCCACCCCCTGCACCAAAAGAGGACAGAACCCCATCATTAGGAGTAGGCTGTAAGAAAACATGTTGTGTTTGTGTGTGGGGGGGGTGGCGAACATAGTCAAAATTGAAACAAAAAATGCAGAACTACCCAGAGTAAGCTGAGTCCAGAAAGGACAAAACTGAGGGTAAGCAGGGGCCCCTCTTGGATTTCTGATCTGGGGTACAGATGATGAAATCTCCATTAGAATTTACAAAGAGGCTTTGTGTTTTATGTTTTGGGAGTGGAGAGTATAACAGTTCTAAGTTTCCCCTGGAAAAATGGAGAGCAGGGCCAAAGGATTTCTCAAACACAAAAGCTAGTCTTGCCTGGCCAGATACTGAAGTATAGTGCAAAGATTTCCTGTCTGGGGAGTTCATGGCAAAGTCCTTTAGGGTCTTTGTGTTGATGTGTCTGTGTTGGGGGAGGATGTACATACAGAACCCCCTTTATCTGATCGCAGTGGGCAGATGCGGTGGGTTTTAACTGAGAATATCCAATACAGATAGCGCCTAATGTTGGTAATTTTATCATTTTAATGATGTTTCTGGTTGCTCCATTATTTTTAAGAGCACCTATACCTTTTTATGTATTTGTTCAAAGGAAAACATTTCTTGAAAACTCTCAAGTTCTTGGAGAAATACATTTTGTTATTTTAAAAGTTGAATCCCGCTTTGGGAAAACTTATAAAAATGTGTAATGCTGAGACTTATCTGCCTATTAGGTGAAAAATCTGAAGTTAATAAAATCTTGTAGTTTTAAGGATAGACAATTAGGATCAAGGATCAACAGATGCAGCTGGTCGTTAGCCCCACATCACTGTGTAAATGAATTACCCCTCAGTTAACCATGACTTTAGGTAATCCAGAATCTCTTCCCTTCTTGAATTATTTTCATTAATGAAAAATCAGTTTTCTGAGACCAGTAGAAAATGATGTGGGTAATAACCATGGCTGACCTTTACTGAGCATGTATTCTGTGACAGCCATTGTTGCGAGAACTTTCTAGTCACTTTATTAATTAACACCATAAACCTGTTCCCTGTTAATTAGCACCACAGACAACGCTCCCTGTTTCAGAAATGCAGAAACTGAGCCACAGAGGGTTGAGCAGCTTGCCGGAGTCACAGGACTAGGAAGTGGCAGGGTTTGAATCCAGGCAACCTGATTCTGGAAGTTTCTCTGCTCACCACGCCCTGTGCTTTCTCTTCTCTGCTTTATTCCTAATCTTGTTTTTTGCGTCCGCTTTTTTTTTTTCCCTGTCTCTGGATTTGACAGACTTTCCACGTGTGCGTTCATCCCGATCGCAGAGGCAATGACCAGAGGCGCCTGGCACCACTGCCTGCCTGTAGTCTTTGACCCGCCTGTGCCAGGGGCAGACCTTTCCAACTCCGATGGCGATGCCGGTCCTACAGAAGGACTTCCGCCCCCCTCTCCTCCCTTACCCTCCGGTCCCCAGTTCCCATCTAGAGTGGCAGGCGGTCCCCTAGGCTCTTTGGAGCTGGGGGCGCAGGGAAGCCTTCTCCCAGCCGCTCCCCTCCCCCCACCCCCACCACGTGTGTTTTGTCAGGAAGCGCCTGGGGAACCATCTCTCCACCAGGATCAGGCAGGCTCCCCCCAAGGCTGCTTCTGGAAACAGCTTCTGCCTCCCGGACTCTTCTCCCTGCCTGGTGGGCGCACAGGGCGGCCAACAGCGTGCGTGCCCTGGGCTGTCTGCAGGTTCGGCCGCCCAGCCGGGGCCCAGGGTCAGCCCCCGCGGGGGTCTGTCAGTGCCGGGCCCCGCATCAGTGCTGCTTCCACCCGCGGGCCTGGCTCAGCGGCCTCAAGGAGGCCGCCGACCTGGTTTTCCCGCACACGTTTGCTTGTTTTCCTGCCCCTCGAGGCTGCCAACCTGAGGGCCTTATGAAACGCTCAGTAATAGCCCATGATTCAGGCGGTTGGCATCTCTCAGCAGCACGGTGGCTCTGAGCAGCTTTATTCCTCTGCTCCCAAAATAACCGGAGAATGCTTGACCTATTTCTTAAAGCTGTACAAGTCTATTCCTTAAAAACTGTTCCTTTGAAAGCTTTTGAGGGGACCGACCCTTCGTGGCCTCGCCCCGAGGTTTTGGGTCTGCCTCTGCTGTAGTTCTGTGGGCAGCACTGGAGGCGGGGCGCCGCGTGTCTGGGGGGCTTCAGGGAGGCGGGGCGCCGCGTGTCTGGGGGGCTTCAGGGAGGCGGGGCGCCGCGTGTCTGGGGGGCTTCACGGAGGCGGGGCGCCGCGTGTCTGGGGGGCTTCACAGAGGCGTGGGTTCAGCACCAGCGGCCCCGCTTGTGAGGCCCGTGCTGGGCAGCCAGGGGGACAAGGTGACACCCGCCGGTCGGGCCAGCTGTCGGGAGGGGTGTCGCCACGGGCCTGAGTCCTCAGGGGGTTTCCTTTCCCGTTGGGGCCTTGTGACTAAAATCACAAATGATGTTGGCTGTGCTTTCATTAGCGTGGTCTGGAGGCTCTGTCTGCGGGGTTCGATCGACAGTGTGTGTGAGACTGCGCCATCTCTACCCCCGCAGGGAGGCCCAGGCGGCTTGCAGGGATGAGGGCCCAGGCCCCAGTCTCTGCCTGTCTGGTCACCGTCGGCCACGATACGCACCATCGGCCCAGTGTGGGATTGCCAGGTCTTGGTGAGACAGACGGCAGGGTCGAAGCCTGCTTAGAGTGCCCGTCTTAGGTCTGGCAAAGGCCTTGGGGGTGGGAGTGTTAGGGCCCTATCACCCCTTGAGGTCTGGTGCCCCTCCTAGGAACCGCGGTACCCAACTTAGGGTCCTGCACTCTAGAAGTCTGGTGATGAGTTGGATTTTCCCTGAAAGAGGAACAAAGCCATGGCCCTATGAAGGAGAAGGAAGGGGTTTTTCCTGCAGGGGCGTCTTTATCCTGAGCACCCCGCCCACCTGTCATCTGTTCTCTGCTGGCCAGGACACCCTGCAGGCCCTTTCTGCCTGCTGTGGGCAGCCAGTGAGAGCACCCTGTGGTACCCGAGGCTTCCTCCCGAGCAGGCGGAGGGAAGAGCTGAAATAGGACTTGGCTTCTCGGCACCCTCTGTGGCCCCTTGGCTATAGGACACTGCCTTTCCTGCTGGTGCCATCCTGGGTGCACCCCCCACAGGCTGACTTTCCCTTCAGCGTGTGCCTTTTTATCCTGTAGGGACCTCGGCATTTTCTATTTGTGTTTGGGGAACCCAACACGCCTGGTCGGGAGGGTGTGGGATTAGCGGGCTGGTGTCCGGTTTCCTGGCTGTCCGGGTGTGGAGCGCGGGGCTCTGAGCGCGGCCCAGGGCGTCGGACGAACCCTCCTGTGCACAGCTGGACTGG
>NW_011494796.1:5595824-5615772 GCF_000754665.1 Bison bison bison | reverse complement strand
GCTGGACTGGAACTCCTCGCCCTCGTCTCTGCTTCTCCTTAGGCTGCGGAGTGGGGGCTCCTGCCCTCTTCCAGCCGCCCACGGGGCTCTCGCGTGTGTGGGAATCACCGCCTTTGAGTCCGTGGAAACAGGACTTGGCACTGCCCTGCCTGACCCGAGTCCCCGCTGGCGGCCCTCCCGTGTTTGCCTGCCCGGCTGTCAGTGGTCAGTCAGCATTTCCAAGTGGGCTCCACTTCTGCTTGCCCGTTGCCCTATGCAGTGTATTTCTTGGAACTGACGTTGGTGACCTCACACGTTGCCCTGGCAACTGAACAACTGTTGTGCCGGTAGCAGCCCGCATCCTAGGGTCTCGGGGCCCTGGGTCTGGCTGACCCACCGTGGAGCGCAGAGGCCCTGAGGCTTGCATCTGCTCTCTCTTCACAGCTTCGAGTCCTAGATGTGGATAACAATGAATACTCTATGATAGTTTTACACTTTTGGAGTTAGACATGGCCAAAGAAACCCCCGAGTCTAGTGCATTTTGCCATTTTTATCAGAGGAGGTAACTGGATGCCGCCTAGAAATGATCCCTGGGGGCTGTGGTGGAAGCGGCGGCTGAAGCTCTTTCTCCTTTTCTGCCTGCCCCTTCCATCTCTCCTCTATTGTTTTCATCTCTAAGATGTCCCCATGGAACGCAGTTTGAAAAGTGCACGTGCAGCCTGACTGCCTTATTTACAGACAAATGTCAGCCCTTCCTCTGCCCCTAGTTAACCCCTGACCTCTGACTCCAGGGAGACCCTGGTGGGGTAGTAGTGTTACTGGTAGTGTTACTGTTCTGGGGCTCTGTGGCCCCGGGTGGTCTGCCAGGCATGGGTCTCTCCCCACTTCCCAGGAAAGCCAGGTCCCCGGCCTCCCCTCCTCGGTCCACATCCCTCTGTCTCCTCCTCCTTCTCGCCCTGGGTTTGGAGGGCCTTTCTAGAAGTTCTTGGCTCTCCAGTCCTTCTGGAGGCCCGGCCGCTTTGTTCATTTGGCTGATAGGTGCTCTCGAGCCAGGTCTGGCATGGTCTTGCACGCCCTGTGGCATCTGCAGACGGGTGACCTTGCGCCAGAGTGTCATCGACCCAATCCACAGCTTACAGAGGTACTTCTCATCTTCTATTTCCTAATGAGCTTTTTAAAAATAATTTTTACAGAGCCTTACTGGAAGGAGAGAGTAATCCGGAGATATTGATCGTTGAATGCATTGAAAACATGCCACAAGGTAAATATAAGGGAAGCTTATCATTTAACATTAAGATGGTGTCCATCTGCACAGGTTTATTCTATGGATAAAGAGTAAAGTATCATTTATCTGGAAGAGCTGGGGTTAGATAAGAGTTTTCAGATAACTGTCATTCGTACCTCTCAAGCACCAAATAGAATTTACTTTAGTTTCAATGGCTCGGGATAAAGAATCTGCCTGCAATGCAGGAGACACGGGAGGCGTGGGTTTGATCTCTGGGTTGGGAAGATCCCCTGGAGAAGGAAATGGCAACCCACTCCAGTATTCTTGCCTGGGAAATCTCATGGACAGAGGCTCCTCATGGGCTACAGTCCAAACGGTCACAAAGTCAGACATGACTGAGTGATTAAACACCCATGCATGTGTGCACATGTGTGCACACACACACACACACACAGTTTCAATAATATGCAAATGAGATTGTATAGGAAAGGGCTTCATTAACTCATTTTCATCTAGCTAGTGTTTTGAGGATTCTTCCTACCCAACTTGGTGAGGGAGGAGAGGGCTGATGGAGAGCCAGTGAGAAGGTGGAAATGGATTTGCTCATCACACCCTTTGGAGGGAATACCCTTTACAGAGCAAAGACGTACAGCCTTCACACAGGCCCAGGGCTTCGTCCAGCAGGCTCAGCTCTGGAAGTCGCGAGCAGAGGTAAAAGGATTATACCGTTTCTACCAGCCTGTGTCCCCGTGGGCAGCTCAGGGCGATGCGAGCAGCAATGTCAGCTAGTGCCCTGAGGTTGACCTCTGTCCAGGCCAAAAGCCGCAGCACAAAGCCCAAACTTCCTGTGGCTGCAGAACCGACTATTAGAGAGTTAGTGTTCATTAGAAAGACCCAGAGAAGCTGCAGGATAACTAAGAAAAAGAAAACTCCCCTGGACCTGTACAACCTTTAAGAGCTTGCTTTCTTAAGCGAGGGCAGAGTCCATTAGGTACAACGTGTTGGGTGTACACCCTGCTCTGTAGTTCAGCTCTGAGTATTGTCATGTTCAGAATCATGGTGCGTGGGGCATACATGTATGTGTTGGTTACCACTGTCAGGAGAGTGATTATAACAGCCAGTCTGTATAGGTGGTAGATTAAAAAAAAAAAAACACCCTCCATCTTTATTTTTCAAAAGCAACATCCCAGGTTAGATACTTCACAGGATGACAGGTCACCGGGTTCAGAATAATTTTGGTTCCAGTCATCTGTGATTGGATGGAATTTGGTCTTTGATAATGTCCAGCAAGTTTGCTTTTGAATTTGAGAGGAAGCTGGTTGGCTGCAGTGGGGAGACCCAGAGGATGAGAAGGCTCTATCCAGATCAGCAGATGGGTGTGGGTAGGCATGAGGGGGTACCCTCAGGGTAGATGGTCCTGCTGGCCAGGCTACATTCCTACCACCAGTGACCACCCCTAGAGCAGTTACCCTGGGGTGTGTGGCCATCCCCAAGGGTAGCATCTCTGTGGATGGGCCAGAGCAAAGCAGGAAGCCCCACAGACAGCCTCCCAGTCCTACAACCATGACATTAAGACAGATTGTAGTAGTGATGACTGGCTGGCTTCCTCCTTTGGCACCTTTTCAAATGAGATGTTTGAAAAAAGGAAAAAAGTATAAAAGTCGAAGAATCAGGAAGTTTTAAAAAAAGTTAAAGTCTTCAGTATTTGTTGACCCAACATAGAAATCAGTGAAGGAAAAAAAAGAGCATAGTAAAAGGTGGTGGGGTAATACCATTCAATGTTTAGTAGTTATATAGTCTTATCTTTGGTAATTATGAAGCTCTTCTCTGCTCATCAGTAAAATAAAGTTACCTTAACAAAGTGGAAATGAAGGATTCCAAACTGTGAGATTTCTGCCACATAAATACACCCCTAACCTCACTGGCACAAGGTGCCATGCTTTATGATCACATGTTTGATATATTTAAGATGGATGAGTATTTTAAGATCAGTAATTGGAGAAAAGTGTTGTGTGGAAGCATTTGTAGAGCTGTATTTTATTGTCCTGGGATTCTTTAAACTACCGGAAAAAGTAATTTGGGAACCCAACATATCTCATTTATAATGACCCTTCTGTGGTAATGGTATATATTATGACGGGATAAGATCTGATCTGTGGTGATGCTTTTAAGATGAAAAAAGGTAATGATGACTATCAATTTAATGTACTGTTCAATTTCTACAGAATTCAGAGAGAAGTCCTATCAATATACCACCTCAGTATTACAGAAAGAAAATGAGAGAAATCTGTTTTCAAGGCAAAAAGCACCTCCTGAGAGCTTCCGGCAGAGCCTGGCGCCGCGTTCTCAGACACCCGTCGGGAGCGATGCCAGAAGAGACGTGCTGGGCTCCGGATACTCTTCCTTCACCACTGCCTGGCAGGAGAACGCTTACCAGAAAACTGCCAGCGGTCAGACCAACTTCAGAACGTTCTCTCCAACCCCCGGTCTTTTAAGAAATACTGAAGCTCAACTGAAAACATTCCCTGAGAGGCCAAGAACCGAAGGAACAAAGGCTCCACCCGCTAGTTCAGCCAAAGAGTCCGTCGCTGCTGCAGAGCCCTACCAAGAACGCCGGGCCGAGGAGGCGGCAGCTGCTTCCGAGGGCACGTGGTCAAATGAGAGGACCGTCATTTGGGGGAAGAAAACGGAAGCTAAAGCCACAAAGGAGCAGGAGAGAAACAGACCAGGAACCATTCAAACAAAGCGAGAAGAGAAAATGTTCGATTCCAAAGAGAAGGCTTCAGAGGAGAGAAACTTAAGGTGGGAAGAACTGACAAAGTTAGATAAAGAAGCAAGAAAGAGAGAAAGCGAGCAGATGAGGGAAAAGGCCAGAGAGAAGGAGTCGCTGAAGGAGGAAAGTGTGAAGGGGAGAGAGATACCGATCAGGCTAGAGGCGTCCCAGGACAGCACAGCAAAGGTGGCCCCCCAGGGTCTCCAGACACCCCTAAAGGAGGATGCTGGTGACGGGACAGGGAGAGGGGTGGAAACCAGAGAGGCTGGGTTTACGCTGGGCGCCAGCGACACCACAGCCTCTCTGAAAGGCGGTTCCATGACTGAAACCATAGCTGAGAACATCGTTTCCAGTATCCTGAAGCAGTTTACCCACTCTCCTGAGGCAGAAGCATCCGCTGAGTCTTTTCCAGACACAAAAGTCACTTATGTGGACAGGAAAGAAGTTCCCGGTGACAGAAAAGCAAAGACTGAGATAGTCGTGGAGTCGAAACTGACTGAAGAGATTGACATTTCGGACGAAGCCGGCTTGGACTACCTGTTAAGCAAGGATGCTAAAGAGGTGGAGCTGAAAGGAAAATCGGCGGAGCGTTTGATCGGAGACGTGATCCGTCTCGGTCTGAAGGGGAAAGAAGGGCGAGCAAAAGTCGTCAACGTGGAGATCATCGAAGAGCCCATGAGCTATGTCAGCAGCGAGAAGGAAGATGAGTTTTCTACCCCGTTCGAAGTGGAGGAGATCGATGACGTGTCTCCGAGCTCCAGGGGGCTTGTTGAGGAGAGAGAGGAGGCAGTTTACGGGGAATCAGATGTCACGTGCTCAGGGGACGCAGGTCAGGAGGCCAGGCGGCCCCAGGAGAGCGTAACTCATGTGGAAGAAGTGACGGAGGCAGGTGACTTGGAGGGAGAGCAGAGTTACTTTGTGTCGACTCCGGACGAACACCCTGGGGCCCCTGAGCGAGAAGAAGGCTCCGTGTATGGGCAGATCCACATTGAAGAGGAATCCACCATCAGGTACTCCTGGCAGGATGAGATCGTGCCGGGGTCTCGGAGAAGAGTGCGGAGGGATGACGTTCCGGGAGAGAAGGTCGTGAAGCCGGTGGATGTTCCAGAAGTGTCTCTGGAGGGGGACACGGCATCTGCTCCCTGGAAAGAACAAACTAGAAGTGGCGAGTTTCATGCCAAGCCCATAGTCATTGAGAAGGAAATCAAAATACCCCATGAGTTCCACACATCCATTAAGGAAGACTCCAAGGAGCCCAGGCACCAGCTGGTGGAGGTGATCGAGCAGCTGGAGGAGAACCTTCCGGAGCGCATGAAGGAAGAGCTGTCTGCCCTCACCAGAGAGGGCCAGGGCGGGCCTGCGGGTGTTTCGTTTGACGTGAAGAAAGTCCAGAGCGCGGGCAGCAGGGCCGTGACCCTAGTGGCCGAAGTCAACCTCTCACAGACGGTGGACGCCGACCAGTTAGACCTGGAGGAGCTGAGCAAGGACGAAGCGGGGGAGATCGAGAAGGCCGTGGAGTCGGTGGTGCGAGACAGCCTGGCGCGGCGGCGCAGCCCAGGCCCAGGCAGCCCGGAGGCGGAGGCCGGTCGCGGCTTCAGGCGCTGGGCCACCCAGGAGCTATACAGCTCCTCTGCGGGGGAGGCCGACGCAGGCCTGGCTTCGCCCCCGGGCCCTGTGTCGGCCACTGTGGAAGTCACCAGCCCCACGGGCTTTGTCCATGCTCACGTGCTGGAGGACGTCAGCCAGTCTGGGGGGCGCGTCCAGATATCATCCCCTGGAATGTGGAGGACTGAGCAGGTCTCGGCCGAAGGCCGTGCCGCCCAGGCGGTGGAGGTAAGTGCAGAGGGCCAGGCGAGTTGGGCAGAGGGCTTGGCGGGAACCAGCCGGTCTGCCAGGCTCATTACGTTGGGTGCCCGTCAGAGCCCAGTGTCCACAGAAGTCATATTCCCAGGGCCTGATGCCGCCTGTCCCGAGGCTGGGGGCACAGAAGAACCTGGCCCTGCAGAGCTACCCACAGAGCCTCCCAGATTTGGGAGGCACAGCCCATTTGGCTCCCAACAGTTTTATGCTCAGACGGAAGTTATTTTTCAGGCCCCCGTTTCTGGGGTGGGGAAGGCGGGTGACTCTTCTCAAGCAGAAGAGTCAGCGGGCACCCAGGCTTCCGTAAAGCACCTTCAGTTAGGCGCCCGGGAGGGGCTCACTGAGCAGACCCAGCTCACAGCCCCCCTCTCAGGCGCAGGGGAGTTGGGCGTCAGGGAAGCTTCTGTGCTCATGGAAGCGTGGTCAGGGGACGGCACGTCCGTCAGGCATGTTACCATCGGGCCTCAGAGGCATCAAGCCACCGAGCCGATCGTTCCCCCGCCCTTAGAATTTAGTGACTCAGAAAGCAGCACCCACAGAGAGGGCTCGGCAGACGAGACCCTGGCCACCAGCAGTTACACTGTGGGTCGAAACATCCTTGTGACTGAAAAGAGCACCTTCCAAAGGGCCGTTTCGGAGTCTCCCCAGGAAGCTAGTGCAGGAGACATGTCAGGGAATGAAGTAACATCAGGTGTGAGCAGATCCTTTAGGCATATTCAGCTGGGTCCCGCGGAAGCCAAGACCTCTGAACACATTGTCTTCCACGGACCCATTTCCAAAACCTTTGCACTTGCTGGTTCGGTAGACTCCCCTGAAGTAAGCGAGGTCGCAGACAGTGGCAGAACACTAAGGCACGTTGCCCTGGGGCCCAAAGAAACTTCGTTTACCTTTCAGATGGACGTGAGTAACGTAGAGGCGACCTCCCGCTGGACACAAGAGGCCAGAGTCCTCTTCCCTGCAGGGACGGAAGCAGAAGCTCCTAGTGTGTCTGAGCCTGGTGCTTGGAGAGATGCCAGCAGTAGGAATGACCTGGCAGCCGGCGTGAGCTTTCAGGGCTCTGCTGGGGACAGACACCAGGCCCCCGGGGAAAGGGGCAAGGAGCAGGCTGAATTTGATAAGACGGTGCAGCTGCAGAGGATGGTAGACCAGAGGTCAGTGATTTCGGACGAGAAGAAGGTTGCCCTCCTCTATCTAGACAGTCAGGAGGAGGAAAATGAGGGACACTGGTTTTGATAAACAGATATTTGATTTTAAATGCCATCTTGTTTGGTAACATACCAACACACAAAGGCCTTTACTTTAAGGGAGGGAGGTGAACTCTTTATTAAACCCCCCCCCCCTTTTTTTACTTCGAGTACTCCAGGCAGTGTCTTTTTACTTAATAATCTGTAAAGATTTCAAACTAATTCATGCCTTAAAAGGCATTGGAATTTTATTGAGTTGGGACTTTGACAAGAAATACTTTTATCTTTTTAGTCTTAAAAGTTCCTTTTTCTGGAGTTTTCTTTCCACTCCTAGAGATGATTTCTCCCATTTTTGCACCTGGTCACAGAAGTGCCTGGCATCTGTTTGAAAGTATAATTGCCTAGGTAAGACACCTAAATGGCAATGGGATTAAAGTAATATATTTAAGAGTAAATTTTATTCACATGTGCTAACATGAAATAGTAAACTAACATTATAAGGGAAAAATGAATTCATTTGTCTATTTACAAAGTCTTTTCAAAAAAGAAACCATAGGAAATAGGCAGATTAAAAAAAGTGAAATGATTTCATCTTAGGAAAAAGTTACTCACCTTAGAGTTAAATTCATTTTAAGACTTGAATGAATTGCCTTCTATGTGCACAACTTTTAAAAATATAGTATTTTATCTATGGAGAAGACAGCTCCAGCCTCCTGCAGTGTATCAGATTAGCACACTTGCTACATTTGCACAAGCTCCTGGAACCCTGCACTGGGTCCAGGTGGGGGCAGGGGGTTGGGGAAGGATTACTGGGAATGGCTTATAATACCAGCTTTTCCTGGTACTAGGTCATTAAGCAGTGCGCAGTCTAAATACTCTTTTTGGTTTTAACAAGTTCTGGAGTAGCCAGCTCCTACCAGAGTGTACTTGAGCTTTTCTGCACCTTAGCCCTTAGGATCTAAACATTTAATTTTACTGGTGGGAGGTAGACCCTAAAGACAATAGGAAGCTGAAGCACATACTTGCAGGGTGGTCATGCACAGTACAGTTGGAAGCCCAGGTGGGTTGTGCCTCCCAAAGAAGCCCCTCCCAACCCACCGATGATGGGGGTGGAGGCCTTTCTGAGCACAAAGGGTTGGAGATGGAAGATGGCAACTAACCTCAGGGAGGTTTTTGCACTTTAGACAGAAGTCATGACCGTTGGGGTGTATTTTTCCAGGGAAACAAATGATACATTAAACAGAATAAGATGTTTTGGGGAAGGAACTGGGTGCTTCTGTTGCCACCCAGCCCGGAGGCACCCAGGAGGGGCCCTGGAGCAAGCAAAGGCCCTACTCACCTCCCAGGCCACAGAGTATATAGCCCTGCAGATATACACCACTGAGTTGAAGATACTAGAATGGGTGTGCTCTGTCTGGTGTGTTTTGCACAAAGGTATTGTTTTTAAAGCTTGCTTCTTTAAAGCTGTAGCATCACATAAAAATAGTATCTCTAGCAGCACAGTATTAAAATTTTAATCCAAACTAGTTTCTTTCACTTAATGTCTAAACTGTACCTCCCCCTAACACAGTAGCACAGACCTAACTGCCTGTAGCGCACTGAGGAATGATGATCCCAGCTTTGTCATCCTCAGGTGGGACGTGGTTACTGGGGCAGTTATGGAAGCTGAGGGTCTTCCCTCTGGGTTTCAGAGGATGGCCCTCAACCTCCACAGAACACATCTCAGCTGCCAGGAATGGCTACAGCAGGTAGTTTAGAGAGTGTGTTTTCCTAATTGGGAAGTGGAGGAGCATCACAGTACAGCTTTCAGGATGATCTATTTTTAAAACACCGTGAAGCAGGGCATAGAAGGAAAGTTGATTTGAATTGCAAGTGTAAACTTTTGTTGTCTGCCAGATGAACTGGTGATTGTCAGAAACTGTCAGGGGAGGTGACGGCTTTTCCAACAAAGACTCCTCATTTCTAATATAAAGAGTTGATTTTATGTTGATTGTAATTGGTAATGGTATTTGTGTAGGTTTTTTATTGGTGAGAACTGGTCAAGGTGACAGCCTGTTGTCTGATGGCAAGACAGACTGGTAATGGGGGGTGTCTGTTGTGTGTGTCTTAAGTGTGGGCTGAGCTCAGTGTCACTCTCCCAGCTTGTGACCCTGGGAATGAGTGCTGAGGTGAATAGATTATTAATGTCCTGACCCACCTCCATTGGAAAATAAGTGTCTTGGGTCTTAATTTGTATCTCCATGTTGGAGTGCACATCTTCAAGAAGTATCCTGCCAAGAGTGTTTGCCAGCATGGAGTCATGAGCTGTGGTTGGTTCCTAAGTCTCTGGAACAGCCCAGAGCAGGGCGTGCCCTTGACCCTGTGACAGGTCACCCCATGGTTCCATGTCCTTTAAAACCAGAGACAATAGTAGCTTTACGGTGAGAGAGGGTGAGGACACAGCCAGTCCTTTCACGTTTATTATTGTGTAGACAGAGCGGTGATAATGGGATGTTTCTCACCTCCCCACTGGTTGTTTGGATATTGTTTGTTTAAAATGTATATTTAGAATGGAATCATCTAAAAAGCTGATCTTGCTAACCTGTTCCTGTTCCCTTTGAAGGGATATATCATAAGAATGTGTAAAAATAAAAATCTAAGAAAAAACCCCCATGTTGTTTCTAAAGAGAATGAATGTTTTCCAGTAGGTGTTTTGTGGTTTTTATTTAAGTTCTAATCAAAGGATATATGTGTTTATGTGCATGTTTTTTTATGGTGGCACAGAATCACTGGGGAGAACATAGATATGAAAAGTCTCAGTTATTTAATTACTCACATGAATCAGAACTTGATATTGTTAGCACAGAATGAGAAGGCATGGCAGATAGAGCGTAAACCACTGGTTCATATTGAAATACAGACTAGACAGCTTGTGGTAAGAATGTCATCATGACAGCCTTCAAAACTACTGACAACAGTGTGACCAGCCATCCCATTTGGCCTTGAATGGAGGGGTCTCTCCCGGGACATGGAACTTTCAGTGCTAAAATGAAGACAATCCTGAGCACACCAAGGTGCTTCATTATTAACCTTAAGTGCAAATTGGAGTGGCTAATCATGGCCATTTCTTAGGAGCTTGAAAAAAATTGCACTAGTTTGAGACAAAGGAGTAGATATGCTTACCTGTTTGTAGCCTTTTACAAAAACAAACCCAAACATAAATAGCTAGAGTCTTCCTTTCGTTCTGAAGTTAACACATGTAATAGATGGGAGATGTTTGATAGAGAATATTCCCAAATTCATTCTTTCCCCAGAGTGGGGGCTAAATTAAAAAAGTGTTTTAATTCTTGTGATTCCAAGATATTATCCTATGAGAAACAGAGGAATAAATAACGTCAGAATTTGCATTCTGTTTTTTCAAAAACCCAGCACGGGCTTTTAGTCTGCTCAGGCTGCTATAATAGAATGCCATAATAGAACAGAATACCACAGGCTGGGAAACTTAAATAATGGACACTTACTTCTCACAGTTCTGGTGAGTGGGAACCCCATATCACAGTGCTGGTGGAGTCAGTTCCTGATGGGTGTTGTCTTCTGGTTTGCAGATGGCTGCCTTGTTGTGCCCTCACAGGGTAGAAAGATCATTTTTCTTGTCTCTTCTTATAAGGGCACTAATCCCATTCTGGGCTTCCCTGGTGGCTCAGAGGGTAAAGCATCTGCCTACAGTGCAGGAGACTAGGGTTCGATCCCTGGGTCGGGAAGATCCCCTGGAGAAGGCAATGGCAACCCACTCCAGTACTCTTGCCTGGAAAATCCTATGGACTGAGAAGCCTGGTAGGCTACAGTCCATGGGGTCGCAAAGAGTCGGACACGACTGAGCGACTTCACTTCACTTCAATCCCATTCTGGGGGCTTGACCTTCATGTATTAATTACTTCGCAGAGGCTCCACTTTAAATACTTTCACACGGGTGTTGAGGGCCTCAACAAAGGAATTTTTGAGTTGCACAAACATTTTTGAGGCAGACTCCAGTGTGGTATGTACTTAAAATGCTTTCCCACCATACGCATCAAAGTCCATGTCTTCACCAAACAGGACAGTCAAGTGACCACATCTCACACCTTTGGATGTGGCCTTCGTCCCACAAGCCTGCCTGGGATGGGTGAGTGCCAGCAGGGTGGCCTCCGGTCAGCTGCCATGCTGTCAAGGACAAGGGGCCCCACCTCCCTCCACACTGTCCCAGAACTTGGGTTCATCTCCCATGTCCGTTCTCATATGCTGCTCAGCACAAATGGAGGCAGACTGGTTTTGTGTTTCCTCCTGGGTGTCGGAGTGAGAGGGGACCATGGTGCAGCCTGCTGCCATCTCAGCGCCTGCCTGCAGCCCTGCTGGGCCACAGCCCAAGGGATGAGAGAGGAGCTGTGAAGGGACAGTGAGAAGTGGGGATAAAACCCCACTCCCACCGTCTGCATGCTCAACCTGGTCCCAGCTCTGGATCTCACCTGGGGAAAGGTGCTCAAAACGAGCCACTCCTGTTGTCAACTGACGCCGGCCTCCTGCCAGGGGACTGAAGACCACTGTGGACCTGAGTGCTCATCCAACCCCACCCTCCATACCCCAGCATGCTGAACCCAGAACACAGTCAGGAGAGTAGGGGCCAAGGGCCATCCACTCAAAACAGCGCTCCAGAGCTGCAGCCACGTTCCCCTGGCTGGAGTGGAGGCCGCAGGAAGCAGTAGCTGGGCGCCAGCAGTCCTCCGTGCCTGCCTCACTCGCGCCCGGCTCTCTCCTCTCTTACACCTGCCTCCCCCGACCTCTAGGCAAATTCAGGGCCATTTATCACCCACCCACTGTACCAGGCGCTTTCCTTCTGCTGTCATTCAACCAGCTCCACCGTGATGTGAGTCAGTGACTCGTGTCCCTGTCGGGTGGCACGTTCTAAGAGACGGGGACAGTGTCCCGTTTATCGTGCCCTCAGTTCTTAGCACCCCCTGGTGGTCCGCCTAATTCAGTGCGTGGTGGCCTGCACCAGGGAGGAGACGCTTCCTCGGGGCCCCTTCCTAGGCTCCCAGGAGCTCTGGGGCAGCTTCATTTCACAAACACATACTGATCGCAGCACTCCCAGGTTTCTGTTTATTAGCATTTTATTCTCAACCCCTATTACCTTCCTATAAGAATGAGCTCTTTGCCTACAATCTTCCTGCTCCAAATCTGACTCCAGACCCTGCACAGGGGGCAGTACACCAAATACACAATCAGATGGTGAAGGAGCGAAGCCTGCAGCCTCAGCAGTGCTTATGGTAACTCTTGTTGGCCAGAAGAAACCACTAAGGTAGCAGAAAGAAAAATGCTTTATAGAAGGGCAAGTCACCAGGAGGGGCGCCCACTGTCCACATGGGGCCCACAGGAGGTATGGGGTGGCTTTGCATTCGGAGCACACAGTCGGCCTGGAAACCCGAGCAGCGGCTGTCGAAGGCCCCGTTCCGGACGAGATGTGTGGGGCACCCGGGGGGGTGCACCCGGGTGGGTGCACCTTAGGGGGCGGTGGGGCGGGCTCAGTCGGCGGCGCTGGGCCTGGTGCGTCCGGGCACACTGTACGGCCGCCCGCCTGCGCAGAAGGCCGCCTTGGCTCCGGGGGACGGCCGCGGCCTCGCGGGCACCTCGGGGGCCCTGTGGACAAGCAGAGGAATCAGTGTGGTGGCCCCGGCCTCCGCGCGCCTGGGGCCGGCCTCGGTGGTGGTGAAGACCAGCCTGGCACTTGCTGAGCTGCACTTCACGAGGGAGCCCCAGGAGGGCAGGCAAAGGAGAGGGGGCTCCGCAGGAGTGGAAAACCTAGCGTTTCTCCTCCCATTTCTAATTCCCGCGGCCGTGCTCGCCAAGCGGACACAGTGGACCTTCAGCGACTCAAGGGGCCCGGCACTGCTGGCGGGGCCTGAGCGGCGCCCCCTGCCGGCCCGGCCCGCCTGTGGCGAGTCCCTGAGCTGGTGGCGCCTGAGACAGCGCCCCCTGCCAGCAGGGCCTGACACGGCGCCCCTGGCCAGCCGGTCCCGCCCGCGGCGCGTCCTGGAGCCGGCGGACCAGGCTCTGCGCGGTCCAAGCTGGAAGGCCGGAGCCCGGGTGAGGAGGTCAGAGCGCCCGCAGGCCGCGTAGGACCGTGTGCCCTCGGCCTCCAGCAGGTGACATGACTAGCAGGCAGCCGGTCTGCAAGAGGATGAAACCCAGCCTGTGCTTCTGACATTCTCCGAGAGCTGATTTCTTCCTGATATCGGGCAAGAAGATATTTTACAATTGAGTGTTCAAAGGAACTGGGCTTGCATAGTTCATGAGTAATGGGATGACAGTCAGTAGACTGTCCTTTTCATGGAAAGTTCCACTGAACCTTACAGAACCAGCTTCCTCTGAGATTCTGACGGCAAAGTAAACAGTGTCCGGGGAGGTCAACTCACTTGGACAGGATGTCCATGGTCTGCTGGGTGGCCAGAGTCCTCTTGTCCTGGGGTCCGTATAAGAGGGTCTGGATCTGAAGACACTGCAGAGCACCAAGTGGTAATTGTGAAGTTATGAGAATGTCACTGAGAGCATTTTTCAGGAAAATCAAGTCTCCCTTGAATGAGAGAAAGAATACCTCATTCACAGACCCCTGCTATGAAGGAGTTAGTGCATTCTCAAGGTTTCTCCCAAGAACAGTCTAACCTTTGTGGTACAGCAGAATCTAACACAACATTGTAAAGCAACTATACTCCAATAACAAAATGGGGGGAGGGGGATTCTTTGAGGGATCTAGGCAACCAGTGCACAGTTTTAGTACTGTTTTATAGAACTCACTGTGACTGTTCTGTGCTGTGCTTAGTCCCTCATGTCCGACTCTCTGCGACGCCATGGACTGTAGCCCACCAGGCTTCTCTGTCCATGGGGATTTTCCAGGCAAGAATACTGGAGTGGGTTGCCATGCCGTCCTCCAGGGGATCGTCCCAACCCCAGGGATTGAACCCAGGTCTCCTGCATTGCAGCAGATTCTTTACTGTCTGAGCCACCAGAGAAGCCCAAGAATCCTGGAGTGGGTAGCCTATCCCTTCTCCAGGGGATCTTCCTGACCCAGGAATCTAACCAGGGTCTCCTGCATTGCAGGTGGATTCTTTACCAGGGAGGCCCTACTGTGACTATCTGTATGCAAAACTATGTTTAAAAAGTTAAAAAACTATGTTTAAAAGTTGTATTTTTAGAAAATATAGGCAAGAACATTGCTATTGACCAGAGGAAGGGTTTCTAATTTTAAATGACCCTTGCTACAGCTCAAAAAAGCTTTTAAAATGTTTTTGCTTTTTTGTAAACAAATGCCTTATATGAGCTTTCTATATTCATTATACACAGCAATTTCTTAGAAGCTGATTTGTTTAGGAGTTAAATATTCAGCTGTATATTATCCAGGAGTGGCTTTGTCTTGATTTCTCCCTACTGTCCTGCTCAACAGAGATGAGAGTTGTGCCCAAAATGGTCAAAATAATATTGAAGAATGACATGGAGGGACTTGCTTTGCTGAATGTCAAGACCTTTTAAAAAACTATAGTAATTAAGACAGTGGTTTTCATCCAGATAAATCAACAAAACATGGTGGAATCTAACACCTGATAGATGACAGAAGTGGCCCTGAAGAGTCCGTAAGGAAGAGCTGAACTAGTCAGTAAATGGAACTATGAAACCAGTGGGTTTTCCAAATTGAAGGAAATAGATCCCTACCCCATATCAAACAGAAAAATTAACTCCAGATAGTTTCGGGAACTAACTGTAAAATGAAAACCTGAAACTTACAGATGAAAATACTGAAGGATATTTTTTTATGATCTTGAGGTGGGGAGACAAGATCCAGACACACTAAAAGTAAAAGACTGATGAAATTTAACTACATTAAAATTCAAAACATCTGTGCTCCCAAATGTACCCTAGGCAAGGTACAGACAAACCAGACTGAGGGAAAATATTTGCACAAAACTGAACAAGGATTAACATTCAGAATACATAATGAACTCTTATAAGGTAATGAGAGAAAAAAGCTACTAATAGCAAAATGATCAAAAGATATAAACAGATTATTCAAAGAAGTTGAAAACAGACTGGCTGATAAACACAGCTAAGCTCACTAGTAACCAGTAATGCAAATGAGAACTTCAGTGAGATTACCTCTTCACCTAACAGATCTCAAAAATTATAGTCTGATGATAATACCAAGCTTTGTAAAAATATGAGGCAACAAGAATTCTTTTATATATTGACAGTGGGTACTAAAATTGGTATAACCAACTTTGGAATATTTTGTAGAATGATTTGGGACTATTTAGTAGTGGATAAGTAAATTGTGATATATGTATATTGTTTATAGATGACATCATACAAATTTTTGATGTATGGATCCACACAGATGAATCTCATGATTCTAGAGAGGAAAAAGCAAATTGCAGAGGATTGCATGTAATATGTGTGTGCATATTTGAATGTAAAACAAAACTATAGTAAAATAATAAAGGTGAAATGATATCTATTTCAGGATAGTAGTTATTTGGAAATGGAGTGGGGCATGGGCTTCAACCCTATGGGTCATGTTTTATTTCTTACACTGAACAGTAAACTCAGAAGTGCTTGTTATATTATTCACACTTTTTCTTATATCTGAAATATTTCATAATATATTTTTAAAAGACTGAATTTCTTTTTACATGGTAATAGTTTGAGCAAAAAAAAAGTGTGAGGATTTGGGGACTCCATACTAAAGACTGTATTCATTCTTATGGGTCAATCAGAATTTTTTAGGTCTTTGAAAATTAAAATGCAGGAAACCAAAAGGCTTTGTTTTTATGAGCTGTGGAAAATAGCAAGCCCATCTGAAAGTTTGGTTCAATCTGAGCAATTGAGAATGTGGTTCTGGAATCTGAGAATACAGTTGTCTTTTGGAGGAAAGGAATATTATTAGATGAAAATATGGCAGGGCTTTTTAAATAACAGAAAACATTCCCTATTTCTTAGCTGAATTATATAACACCAAAATGGAGTACACATTTCCCTGTTATTCTATTTAGTATATAATCCAAATTCCATAAAGGCAAGGATCCCAGCTCTCCCGAGCAGCAAACCTCACATTTTCTCAGTCTGCACGGAGGCCCTGACCTGGGCTAGGCAACGTGCGCCTCATTTCCTGGGATTGAGCTGCTAAGTCGCTTCAGTCGTGTCTGAATCTATGTGACCCCATAGATGGCAGCCCACCAGGCTCCCCCGTCCCTGGGATTCTCCAGGCAAGAACACTGGAGTGGGTTGCCATTTCCTTCTCCAATGCATGAAAGTGAAAAGGGAAAGTGAAGTCGCTCAGTCATGTCCAACTCTTCGCGACCCCATGGACTGTAGCCCACCAGGCTCCTCCGTCCATAGGATTTTCCAGGCAAGAGTACTGGAGTGGAGCTAACCCTGCTTTAATTCACACAGAGATGGCTGTGACCTCGGAAACTTATGAACCTTGAGAAAGTTCTGTGTTGCTTTGAGGGGAAGGAGATGGGGACACGCTGTAAGCTCTTCCAGCTCTCCTCCCCTTTGACTCATGGCTACTGGACACCTGGGTACTTGCTACCGGGGCCCGCAGAGGAGGCTCACACAGGGACGGCGGTTGAGAAGCAAGAGCGTTCTCCCCCATCTGGGCGGGGCTCCAGGGCGAGCGCATCTCGCCAGATGGACTTCATTTCCTCCTACCTGGCTAGGGCTACCTTCACTCAGAGTAAAAGATCAGGGCGAATTTTAAGCCCCCTGCAAACGTCCGTGTTTACATATGTGTGAGTGCCTCAGATGCAGCTCATTTTGAGACGGGCTGATGTTGACATGAATGTTAACTCATTCACTGAAACAGAATTTTACTGACACACCTTATAACAATTATATGAGAAAACCTGAAGTCTCAGGTCAGTCTGCCTTAAGAAGGGGCCTCCAAAATCTAAAACTCAGGAGGAATTTCCATTCTCCTTTGGTTATTGAGGTTTCTTCTCCCTGGCCTCCCATTCTCTAGGGAGGAATATACTATTAGCTGAATATTCACGATTCCTGGAAGAAGAACATGGCAACTGACAATACGGAGGCGGATTCTCACTGGTTCTACTAGCCACCTCTGTCCCAGAGCCTGTGGCTCATTTTCCCTGGGGTGTTGTGTAGAGAGGGTGGCGTTAGGAGAAAGGACCATGGTTGGGTAAAGTGACCCTCTCCAGGAATAAAGACCAGAGGGAAGTGAGCCCATCCCGTCTACTCCTAAGTCCCAGGAGTCAAGACTCTCTTCTTTCTGGTGTTAATAGGCTTTATTTTTAGGCTATTTATACTCACTAATGGGCTTCCCTTGTGGCTCAGCTGGTAAAGAATCCGCCTGCAATGCGGGAAACTTGGGTTCAATCCCTGGGTTGGAAAGGTCCCCAGAAGAAGGGAAAGGCTACCCACCCCAGTATTCTGGCCTGGAGAATTCCATGGACTGTATAGGCCATGGGGTCACAAAGAGTCGGACACGATTGAGCGACTTTCACTTTCACATATTCACTAATGAAATTTGCCCAAAACTCTAGCTGAAGAGGGAAGAGGTGTAAAAAGATGTCAACTAGCAGGGACACAGACCCTCGGCCCCAGTCTCTTTTGTGATGACAGTGCCCAGGGAGGACATACCAGGATAGACAGGGAAGACTGGTTCATCCAGTAGTGGAAATGGTCTCTAACAGCTAACATTTCTTAAGTAGTGAAACAATCCATTACTGACTTTAACTAGAAAACATCTTACATAGCCATATATATATGTACATATATATATTTATGCTGCTAAGTCACTTCAGTCGTGTCCAACTCTGTGCGACCCCATAGGCGGCAGCCCACCAGGCTCACCCGTCCCTGGGATTCTCCAGGCAAGAACACTGGAGTGGGTTGCCATTTCCTTCTCCAATGCAGGAAAGTGAAAAGTGAAAGTGAAGTTGCTCAGTCGTGTCCGACTCTTAGCGACCCCATGGACTGCAGCCCACCAGGCTCCTCCATCCATGGGATTCTCCAGGCAAGAGTACTGGAGTGGGGTGCCATTGCCTTCTCCATATATATATATATATATAATTAGCTATATATTTTTATCTAGAAACATAAATTGAATTTTTCAGTGTTCTGTGGCTCCTAGCTAAATTTGCTGAAACATTTTTGTGTGAGGTAAGTATTTCAATTCTTTTGTTAAAAATATTGACGGAGATCAAGTCTGGGCATTGTAAATATCTCACTGAACCAAGTAAAGAATTCCTCAGGCCTCAACAGAACATTCTCCACCAGTAAAGGTATTTTGTACTCTCCCAATTCTCCCAAGGAGTCCAGTACACTCTGATCTGAAATCAGCCTCCAAAGGGTGTTTGTCATTTTTAAGTGGACAAAAAACCCCCAAATTTTGAGGTTCCAGATGAGTTTTAGGAAGCCATACACCGTTTGTGTTCTCTTGATTTTATCTGCAGGGACTGGGAGGAGTCATTGTGTTTTCATTGTTCCCTAAATACTAAAGGCCTTTCCTGCTTCAGGAAGGCATAAGGGGACTTGCGCTTTACACTGGTCTACGAGCTGTCACCAAGGCGCCCTGTCTGTCTGGCTGACCTTTGTGTCCCAGGGCCTGGCACAGTCCTCGGTGCTAAGTAGATGCAGTATTTGCTAAATTGATGAATGACTAGATAGGTTGAATAAAAGATCCACTTATGAAGTCCTTATATGGGTCTGTAAGATGTGTTTAGACCACAGGGCTCCAGGGACACGTCAGCTGCTGAGATGTCTGGTGAGGAAGCTCCATGAGGATGCGGTGTCACAAACCTCCTCCATCATAATCCCGGCGCTCAACAGCAGAAATCGTGTCCCCTGGGTGCCACTTTCTCGTACAGGCATCCATAATGCCAGGGGAGTTAGACACAATCTTAAGCATCTGGTGAGAACCTTAAAAATTTTACTTGACACGACTTTGAGTTTTGAAAGTTAGGTTTCTAAGGACCCCAGAGGCCAAGGAATCTGGGATCGGAGGCACTGACTTGCCTGCTCTGGCCCACCTCCGAGCCCCCCAGCCAGCACCCTTCCCTGTGTGGACACACCAGTGGCTCGGCGGCAGCTGAGGCAGAGGTTAGCTGACTCAGTCTACAAGACCTGAGCTCAGAAAGGAGCGTATTTTCTGATTTGGGGGGATCTCTGACAATCTGCAACTAGTGCTCAGGGCCGCTTATTTTCATGGCAGTTCCTCTGCAGAAGTGGCCTCATCTCTCCTTTTCTCCCTCAACCTCCAGTCTTGAGTCCTGAAACCACATCATTTCTATTGGGAAATTTCTGACCACAGAAGTGCTGCTGGGACATATCCTTTTTAATAAGAGAGGCGGTGCAGCTAGGGCTGCAGTTTAGGAGCCATCTCAGTTGCAAGGTACGAGACTCAATGATGGAAAATGCAGAAAGACATACTTTTCTTGCCTGGGAGGGGTCTGTGCCAAACCTTCAAGCGAGCACATGTATTTTGTCTTGACAAGAAATGAAAAACAAAGCCTGAGAAAGGTAAAATATTTTCAAAGACTCTAATGCTCAGAATCTGAAATCCCTGCTCTTGTTTACACATATTATCTGATGCTAGAGTATGGGGAGGAGAGATTACCCCGGAACACATGAACTGTGCTTCTCTTTTTATGTCAGTTCTCAAGGTTAGAATTAAGAAGAAAAGACAACATCAGAAGTTAAAATATGTGGATGTATGAAATGCCTTAAATGTTTAGAAAAACACAGTTATGCTTTCATTTACATCAGAAATGATTCCTTAAACGATGAACGTGGGGAAATGAAAGGACGGACCGAGGCACAGCTCCTCAGACAGCATTTCCCTATAAAAACAGGGTCACGTGGGGGCGGGGCTTGGCCTGCCCAGCCCCTCAGACACCAGCCTCACCC
>NW_011494796.1:5558185-5595724 GCF_000754665.1 Bison bison bison | reverse complement strand
CCCCCCCGCCCCTCAGACCCCAGCCTCACCCCCTGGACCTGCGTCTTCCGGCCGCAGCTACACATTCTCGCGGGTGTTTGCTGAGCACTCGCCAGACGCCAACCCTGCGTCCACCTCGGGGTTGGAGCGGCGGAGGGGGGTTTCCAGTGTTGTGCGGGAGCCAGGTATTTTAAAACGTGTGAACAAACACGGCCTGACTGCTCGTAAGAGATATGGTAGAGAATAAAGGATGCGGGCTCTGAAAGAATAAGGTGGGGGAGAGATCAGTAGTGGCAGAGGAGGCTTGGGTCAGTGAAGGCCTTTCGGAGGTGACGTTCGAGGTGAAACCTGCAGGATGGGGAGTCAGCCATATGAAGAGGGCCAGGTCGGGGGCAGGGAGGTGGGGGTGGAGTTCCGGGCAGAAGGAGCGGCAAGAGTCTGAGGCAGCATAGCCTGCTCCCCCCTCTCCCTCTCTCACACACACTCAGACACACACACACACTCTCAGACACACTCCCTTCCTTGAAAGGCCAATGAGCTAGAGACTCGTGGGTTACTGCACAGATGGGCAGGAAGCCTCCCATGAAAGAAACACAGATGGAGCGGGGCCAGGGGCCCTGGGACACGGGGCCACGAGAGGAGGAAGAACAGAAGGGAGGCCAGGCCTTCGCTCCCGGCTGCCCTGGACAGCGGCAGAGGAGCAGCCCTCCTGAGCGTCTCATGCGCCCCGCTCAGAGTCCTGTTGTCCCTGCCGCCTCCCTCATTTCTCACCTCCGAGTTGCCCAGGGCTGTGGGTTCTACACGTTTATTGACATCCCTCGACTCCCCCACGACTCTGCTCCAGCCCCTGGCCACTGTCTCGGAGCCAGCTACCACCATCCTTCTCCAGGACGACTGCAACACAAACATGTAGAGAACACGGGCGTCAGCGGACTTGCTGCGTACCCACAGGCAGGCTCCGGCTTTCTTTTCCAAGGGGACGGCCAGCTGCTGGTAGAAAAGCTGGGTCCGCCTATTTCTGAGCCACAGAGAGCAAGAAATCCAGCTCCCTTTTAAAACTTAGTTTTCAAACTGCTTTCTCTTGGCCGGGCTCCCTCCTGATGTGGAGCTCAGCCGTCCCACCCCGTCCTTCCGGAGTGTGGTAACACTCCTGGCACTCCCTCTTTCCACTTGTTTAAGGTCACACTGGATTTATGTGGTAGGAGATTTTTGCCTTTCTCTCCGTTCCTGGCCGTCCCCCCGTTAACCCACAGTTCTCCTGCATCCGGTGAGGTTTTGACAACCCCTGGAAGCTCTCAGGCCAGGATGGTCCGTCCAGACCCAGTCCTGCACCCTCCAGACTGTGATGCCAATTTAGGAAGGTCTGAGACATCACGCATCCACCACAAGCCACGGTAAGCATTCCCATATTAGAGGAACTTTGCGCAGCAAATGTAGCCTTGTCCTGGGCAGTCTGTGTTCAGAGCTTATACATGCTTTCAAAGGGACAGGGAAGATGGGGGCTGTGTCTAGGCTGCTACAGTTAGGGGGCTGACCCCGAGCAGAGGAACTCTGCCTGGCAGCTGACGATGTAGGGCAGCCTGTGACCAGGAGACCTGGATTCTGATTCCCACTCAGCCTGTATCAGGCAAGGGAGGCTCCACAGTTTCTCCACAAAAGGTTAAGCCCTTGACCACTTTAACCACCAGCTCCCATTCTTATACTATATCAACCAATCTATAAACATCTCCAGTAACTAATGAGTGCTTCAAGTGATTTTAAGCACACTTCTCAAAACAAGAACGGGATTCTGTATATGAAATCAATGTCAGTATGACCCTCTTTTCTTTCAGAAGGGATCTGAGGTGGACTGCTGCAGCCCAACAGTGGGTTAGTCAAAGATGATTAGAAAAATCAGGATTGAGAGATCAAGGACGAATCAGACTCTACCCGTGGGCTAACATGGGGCTCTACGGAATCAGACTCTACCCGTGGGCTAACATGGGGCTCTACGGGGACTCCAAACTAGGCTCTGGATGGTCCAGAGCAATCCAGGGCAATGAGGAAACCACCACAAAAGCTGAAGGGAAGGGGAAACTAGGTGGGCTGCTGGTGGAACGACAGGACGTGAACCATGCAGAAGGCTCCGTGTGTTTGGCAGGATGGAGAAACAGCAAGGGCCTGACGGTGTGTTCTAACAGAGACTTGACCTGTGCCCACATAAGACCTGTCCAGGTTGGGCTTTCTCATATAAGCTGTGAATAAGAAACATTTCCTTTCCCTTCTTGAGATGATTCATCACGGTGGGCTTTGAATTTCTTGGAGAGAGAGGTCACATAAAATCATTATTTCTATAAAGTCATCAGGTGGTGGGAGGAACCCTGGTGGCGACAGTACCTAGCAGGGAGACCAGGCTGCGATGGGACCCAATCCGACCGCACACAGTACTGGGCCCGGGGTTAGTCTGGAGATGCTCCTGGCCTAGGAAACAGTCTCTGTGAATCCCATTTGTAGCCTTTCACCTGGATGAAAATCTAGGTCTCCACAGAAAAAAAAGTGAATTTTGTGGTGGAAATTTCCATCTGGAGCCACCAGAGTTCTCTAGTGCTCCCCTGCAGATGTCTCTGAAAGAAAGGTCGACAACGCGGCTTTGTCTCGATAACTTACTCCCGCCGACGGCTCTGCTTCCTGTGCCTTCCTGTTCTCCTGTGCCTTCCTGTTCTCCGTGTGCACGGGGCCACGCCTCGGCCTTCAGCAGAGGGCACATCTGGAAATGGAGTCAATGGATTCTTGCTCCAGAGCTGACAGCTCGGGGGAGGCAGCTGTTGCGGTGGTGAGAAGACGAGGAACGCTGGGCCAGGAGCTTTAGAGAGCTGTGCTGGCTCTACAGAGCTCTGTGCTCAACACGGCATCTGAGGAAAGTCCAGCTCAGCAAAGCCTGTGTGTGCCCTGGTGTTCGTGGAGCGCAGTCCTGTCCCCAGGTGGGTGAGAATGGCAATGAGGGCTGTGTGTACCACAGCTGGCACAACCTGCAGACACATGTTTCTGCCCTTTCCTCTCTGACTCTGGCAAGTGGTAGATAGCTTTAAAATGTCAAAGTCATTGTATTCAGGACTGATGGTTAATGAGGTCAAACTAAGGAAAACACGTCACCAACTTCCACTGCAGACTCTGGGAGTGATGAAGCCTGGAGTTTCCTGAAGCTGAGCTGATTTCCAGCTGAGCCTGAGCACAGAGCAATGATTCTCAACTTAAGCTAAACTGCAGGTCCCTGGGCCCCTTGTGCTTTGCCCCAGATTCTGCTTCAGAAGATGACCCTGATGCAGGGGGTTTAAGACCAACGCTTTGCAAACCAGTGGCATTGAGGAAAATGTGGGCTTTACTTAATGGTAACTTGCCCATAGACAATTTACTTAACTTCTAAGAGCCTCAGGCCCCTTATCTATAAATCACAGCTACCAAGGTCTGACCTGGGGGGCTGCTGTGAGGTTTGGAAGTGATGCATGAGCTGCCCTAGAGGCACCAAGCCTGGGCCCCAGTGCATGGTCAGTAATGGAACCAAAGCAGCCCTCCTGGAGTCAGCAAGGCAGCATGAAGACTTGCGTGGCCTCAATTCAAATCCTGCTCATCCGCTGACATTTGCTGCCTTCCAGCACTCCTGGGTCCTCTTCCCTGTCTGGAGTTGACCGAGCTGAACCCTCGGCAGAGGTGTTCCCTCTCTCATCTTCACTGCTCAGGGGAGAAATGAGGAAGCGGGAGCGGAGAGGAGACTCCTGCAGCGGGGGTGACGCCTTGGCCGGGACAGCTCTGCCTGGGCCCTTGGGCGTCCTGCGTTCTGCACCCGGCCGGGCCAGGCCCTAACCCAAGCAGCCGCACTGGCCTCAGCTCATCCCTGCCTCAGGACACCCGTGGGAGGGAAGCTGGGCCCTGTGTTGCGGCTATTGCCATTTTACAGATGAGGTGACAGAGGCCTCTTGCCTCAATTCTTGGGCCACCCCATTCCATTTCCAACACTGTCCTCACAGTGATTAAAAAAAAAAAAGTCCAAAAAACAAATATAGAGCGATTGTGCCCTGCTTAAAATTCCCTCAGTGGCTCCCAGATATTAGAGCTGGGTTCAGAAATTTTTTTCTGCAAAGGACAGGTGGTAAATATTGTAGAATTTGGGGGTCAAGGGATATAAATTGAGCTACTATGTAGGTACTTACTTAGTAAGAGAGGGAACAAACTTTTGTAGGCAAAATTTAAGGTATAATAGTAATAAGTACATTATTTTTGGTAATCTAGTTCTACTAATGAAAATAATGGGTTTCTTTTCTTTTTTGGCAGGGGGATAAAATTTCACTTGGAGGAGGAAATGGCAACCCACTCCAATATCTTTGCCTGGAGAATCCCTTGGACAGTGGAGCCTAGTGGGTTACAGTCCATGGGGTTGCAAAGAGCTGGACACGACTGAAGCAACAGCACAAAATTTCACTTAGCTGGGGTTTAAAGTCAGTGTTCTCTAGCATCAAATCAACTTATGATCACCTGTGAAATGATTACAGATTTTATAATCATCTGTAAAAACCATTTTTAACTTAGGGGCCACACAGAAACAGCTTCTTGAACAGGCGTCACTATCTTGTCCCTGAATCTCCTCTTCCACCTCATTTCTGACGTGGGAATTCCTTTCTCTGCTCAGCAATGCTCTTTTTCAGGACTACTTATCTGGGCTTCCCTGGTGGCTCAGATGGTAAAGCGTCTGCCTGCAATGCGGGAGACTCTGGTTCAATCCCCAGGTTGGGAAGATCCCCTGGAGAAGGAAATGGCATCCCACTGCAGTACTCTTGCCTGGAAAATTCCATGGACGAAGGAGCCTGGTAGGTTCAGTCCATGGAGTCTCAAAGAGTCGGACACAACTGAGTGACTTCACTTTCACTTTATCTGGCTACCTTCTCTAATCCCCTTTCTCCCACTGATCATAGTATGAACATGTAGCACAGAACTGAGCGCATAATCAGAGTTAGGGGATTACAGTCTGTAATTCCTTCACTAGCCTAGACTCTCTTAAGGGTAGGGGCTTTGGCAAGCCTTCTATACTCAGTGCACATGCCCCCAAATAGGGAGGGGCTCTAGTGACCCTGTTCCAGGTTGTCTGATCAAAGGACAGTGATTTTTGCACCCCCTCCACTGTGGGCCACACAGGGGCCTGAAAGGCACCATTGTCTTACACCGCACCACACCCCTGGCCTCGGGTGATTGGTCAAGGGTGGGCACCGGATCCAAGCCAGGCCCCTCAGTCTTTGCCTGAGAACTTCCAAGCTCTGACTGAGAAATGGCAGTGGGGGCTGGAAGTAAAGCTCTGGAGGGCTGGCCGCCATCCCCCGCTGGCAGGGGAGACGCCTCCATGAGACAGGAGGAGAAGGAGGTGCAGAGAGAGGCAGGCAGGGTTCCTGGGCAGAGAGAGCCCTGGTGGCACTTGAGTCTGGCCTTGATTCTCTTGAGGCTCCGCTGGGTCTTTGCCCTGCTAATCATACACCTGTCAGAGCTTCCTAGAAACCATGAGACAACAGATGCTTCTTTATACCTGAGCTAATTTGAGTTATACTGTCAGTGGCAACCCAAAGGCTCCTACTTATCCTGATCTTGGCATTCTCTGTACTCTGCCACTGCTTTCCAAACTTTCTCTAAGCACAAGAAGCACCTATTCAAACAGAATCGTATTTGGAAGCCCACGAGGGGTAAGTGATGATAGTGTAGCGTAGAGGGCACAGTATGGGCTGCCTCGTGCTAACCCCCACTCTCATGGCTCCCAGCTTTGCAGTCCAGGCCTAGACACTTCTTTTCAGCCTCAGTTTCCCTCTCTGTGAAAACAGAGAGCAGAGGTATCCAAATCTTAGGGCTACTATAAGGCTTATGTAAGGTAACAGATATAAATCATTTACCTTAGTGCTGGGGACATACCAGTCACTCAATAAGCATTAGCTTAAAAGTGGGGGTTGGAGAAACCCAGAGCAACTGCCACCCTCAACTTCCTTTCTCACCTTTCCCTCACCATGACATCTTTGGCATCTGTGTCATGTTTAAATTCTCTAAAATGGTTGGTATAGTATATCTTCCTGGCTAGACTAGAAAGTCTCGCAAAGACAAGAAGCATATCTTTCTTGGCTATTGATTGTCTTTCCCCATTCTGTGTACCACAGTAATTGGCCCATAGAAGATATCCAATAACTATTGTAGACTGATAATGAACATATATTATCTCATTAAAAAACAGGCAACATGCATGTTACCAAATCTGGTGACTTTTGCAGCAGAATCAGAAGTCATACAAAGAGAAAAAGTCTTGACTTAAAGGATAGCTCACTCAGAACTAAAGTTAATTCTTTTGGTTTAGGCAATTATTTTACTTAAATAGGTTTTCACCATTTTAAAACCAATTTATGTAATGAAAACACAACATGACAGAACTTATAAATGTATTTAAAGCAATAACAAGAGGATAATTCATAGCCTAAAATGCTTATATCAGTAAAAATGAAAACTCAAATTAAAGTCCCAATTCAAAAAGGCGGGGAAAATACCAACAGAGTAAAACAAATAAGTCACAAGGAAAGAAAGAATAAAGATAAAATCAGAAATTAATGAAACAGAGAATAGGAAGGCAATTCATCCATGGAATTCAAATCCCATTTCTAAGAATAATTAACAAAATAGACAAACCACTAACTCAGTCAAGAAAAAAGTGTGAAAAAAACCAAGAATTAAAATGGGAAAATAACTATTAAAAAGGTAGAAAATTTAAAAGTTCATGAGACTATTTGTCAAATCTTTATGCAAATCAATTTGAAAATGTAAATGAAATAGATAATTAGCTGGGAAAACATAGTTTAACAAAGTGACCCCATTAGAAATAGAAAGCTTCAACAGACCAAGTGGTTTGTAAAAGACATTGAGAAAATTATCAAGAAAATCACCCCACTAAAAGCACCATGCCTAAAGAGTTTCACAGGTGGTGCAAACTTTCAAAAACCAGATAGTTTTAATGTTGTATAAACTCCTTTAGTGCATAGACAATAAAGGTAAACTTCCAAATTATTTTAAGTAAAATAACATTGATATTTAGACAAATATCACTTACAAGTATTGGTACAAAATAGTTGCAAAATATAAATATTAGCAAACAGAATCAATATCACATTGAGAATAATTCATTAGGACTAAGTGGATTTATTCCAGGAGTGCAAGGTTGGTTTGATATTATAATAAAGCACATCCATATTAAGTGATCTAAGAAGAATCATCTCATTATCTCCACTGATGCTGACAAACTGAATTATTTTATCAAAATAAAATCCAGCAATTACTTCTAATTAAAAAAATACTCATAAACATAGAAATTCTTGGCTACTCCCTAACCACAATAAAATGTATAAATCTTAGTCCAAAGCCAGCATATTTTAAATGAGGAATCACTAGAGACATTTCCACTAAGACCAGGAATGAGGCGAGAATGCCTATTATTCCAACATTATTTATTATTGTACTAGAGGTATGAGGCAATTCAATTAGACAAAAATAAATCAATCAGAGGCATAAAATTTGGAAAACAGAAAGTAAACTGTTTGCAGATGATGTAATAGTATATCTGGAAAACTTGAGAGAATCAGTTCTCAAATTAACTCAAATAGGAAAAGAAGCAAGCTAGCAGAACATAAAATTAACACAGAGAAACCTATGGTCTTTGTCTACACAAAAATAACCAGTCAAAATATGTAATGGTGGGTAAAAGTCCATTTATAATAGCATTAAAGAATATAAAATGCTTAGAAATCAATTTAGTAAGAAATGTACGAATCTATATGAGGCACACTTTAAAATGTTCCTGAATGAGACTAAAGTAGACGTGAACACAGATAAAGACATCCCTTGTTCTCTGGCAGAATGACTCAACATCGTAATGATGTCAGTCCTCCCGAGACCCATTTATAAGTAACACAATTCTCCAAAAAATATCACCAGACTTTAATGGAGCTAGACAAGTTGATACCAAAATTCATGTGGAAAAATAAACATGCCAGAATATTTAGAAAATCTGATATTCTAGGGGTTTATAAAAAACAATGAGGGGAGTCTAACCCTACCAGATTCTATACCATGCTATGAAATCTCTATAATTAAGGCAACGAGGTATGGGAATTCAAATAAACAAAGAAAAAAGTAGAATAGAAAGAAATTTGGAAATAGACTCAAGTACATGTGGAAATGTAGTATATAATGAAAGTTATCTTAACTCACTGGAGCACAGATGGACTCTTTAATAAAATGCTGCTGGACAACTGGGCAGCCATTTGGGAAGAAAATAACAGAGCCATACCTTATGCCATCCACACAAACTCCAATTTAAAAAGAAATAAACGTAAGTACTAGAGGAACATATGGAAGAGCTCCTCTATAAACTGAGTGTACAGAAAGAGTAAAATAAGATTGATGAATTACATTATTTACAAATTTAAAATTATTTGCATGGTAAAGAATAATTGATACTTTATTTAAAAAAATCTATGTGCAAAAGAGGATTACTATATCTTTTGCCCCAAAAAGTGTCAGCTGAGATCAACTGCAACATTGATGTCATCTAACCTAAATCAGCCACCTGTAAAATTTCATTTAAGGAGTGCAGTGCAGAGGCAGGAAGGGCGGGAGGATTTTTTTCTGAGTTAGTCGGGCTACAGCTTTACCTTCTTCAGTTTCTTGTGGGCCCCGGTCTGGTTCCCCTGTGCCAGGTCGGCCACACCCAGGAGCCGGTATGTCTCTGCCACCTCAGGACTGAAATCACCGAACACTGCCACTTTGGCCTCCAGAGACTCTCTGAGGATTGAAGTGGCTTTCTGCAAAAGGAATAAAAAGCAGTCTGGTTAAATAAAAATGTTCATTGCCTCACTATTTACAATAGCTAGTACATGGAAGAAACCTAGATGTCCATCGATAGATGAATGGATAAGGAAGTTATGGTACATATACATAATGGAATATTACTCAGCCATAAAAAGGAACACATTTGAGTCAGTTCTAATGAGGTGGACGAGACTGGAGCCTATTATATCCAGTGAAGTAAGTCAGAAAGACAAATACCATATGTTAACGCGTATATATGGAACCTGGAAAGATGGTACCAATGATCCTATATGCAGGTCAGCAAAGGAGACACAGATGTAAAGAACAGACTTTTGGACTCAGAGGGAGAAGGAGAAGGTAGGATGATATGAGACAAAAGCATTGAAACATATATATTACCATGTGTAAAACAGATGACCAAAGCGAGTGTGACGCATGAAGCAGGGCACTCAAAGCCGTGCTCTGGGACAACCTGGAGGGATGGGGTGGGGAGGCAGGTGGGAGGGGGTCAGGATGGGGGACACATGCCTGTGGCTGATTCATATTGATTTATGGCAAAAACCATCACAATATTGTAAAGCAATTATCCTCCAATTTAAATAATTTTTTTTTAAGTTCAAAGCTGGATAAAGAAAATGCCAATACCAAGTGCCTCCTAAGAAAATGATGTAACTGATATGAATGATATGTATTTTCACTAAGGGGAATGAGTTTGGGTAGCATGTCTCATGAGCTGAGCCTACTTTCCTTCTCAAATAGGAATCAGGAAATAATGTACATGGGGTAGAGGGGTTCGCAGCGGGGAGGGGGATGGTGTGAACTCTGAAGAGAAAATGCATAAAAGATCCCTGGAGAAAAAGCCACCTCAGATGTTACAGGAACCCATTTTAGTTGAGTTCAGTTCAGTTCAGTCGCTCAGTAGTGTCCAACTCTTTGTGACCCCATGGACTGCAGCACACCAGGCCTCCCTGTCCATCACCAACTCCTGGAGTTTACTCAAACTCATGGCCATTGAGTCGGTGACGCCCTCCAACCATCTCACGCTCTGTCATCCCCTTCTCCTCCCGCCTTCAATCATTCCCAGCATCAGGGTCTTTTTCAATGAGTCTGTCCGTTCTTTGCATCAGGTGACCAAAGTATTGGAGTTTCAGCTTCATCATCAGTCCTTCCAATGAATATTCAGGACTGATCTCCTTTAGAATGGACTGTTTGGATTGCCTTGCAGTCCAAGGGACTCTCAAGAGTCTTCTCCAACACCACAGTTCAAATCATCAATTCTTCAGCGCTCAGCTTTCTTTATAGTCCAATTCTCACATCCATACATGACAACTGGAGAAACTATAGTTTTGACTAGATTGATCTTTGTTGGCAAAGTAATGTCTCTGCTTTTTAATATGCTGTCTTAGGTTGGTCATAGCTTTTCTTCCAAGGAGCAAGCATCTTTTAATTTCATGGCTGCACTCACCATCTGCAGTGATTTTGGAGCCCCCCAGAATAAGTCTCTCACTGTTTCCCCATCTATTTGCCATGAAGTGATGGAACTGGATGCCATGATCTTAGTTTTCTGAATGTTGAGCTTTAAGCCAACTTTTTCACTCTCTTCTTTCACTTTCATCAAGAGGCTTTTTAGTTCCTCTTCACTTTCTGCCATAAGGGTGGTGTCATCTGCATATCTGAGGTTATTGATATTTCTCCTGGCAATCTTGATTCCAGCTTGTGCTTTATCCAGCCTGGCATTTCTCATGATGTACTCTGCATGTAAGTCAAATTAACAGGGTGACAACATACAGCCTCATGGTACCCCTTTCCCAATTTGGAACCAGTCTGGTTGGGTAGGAAGAATAAAAACTAACATGAAATGCATTGTGTCCTTTACGTCTCAAGAACTGTGCTAAACGGTTTATGTGTGTGAGCTCCTTTAGCTCGCACTCTTTCCTTTCCATAAGGACAATTTTAGTCCTCGTTTGACAGAGGAGGAAACCGAGGCACAGGGCAGTTGAGAAGCTCGCTCAGAGTCAGACAGCCCATCAGTGGCAGATCTGGGTCCTGGCAGGTCTGGGTCCTGCCAGCTTTAATCCCTCTTAGTTTCAGGCTCTTCTTTCTCTGGGCACAGTGATGTTTTTATGTAAGTGAAAACTATAGTTTCCTGGCAATTTATCTACTTACAGAATATCCAGAATATATTCCAGGGTTTTCTGTTTCTCACAAGAAATACTTCAACAAACGAAAAGCAAACATTCCGACATGGTGAAAAGTTAAATAGATTTGACATTTTGTTTGGTTTATCTGACTTATTTATACCAACATGGAATAAAAAAAAATATGGGTTGGAATTAATCTCTTCAGTCAGACGCTAAGACATACAGAGGGAAAGCCCTGCATTTTGATCTCCCATGTTTCTCCAAAATCCTTCCACCATCTCCTCCATGAAAGCATGATTACAGTTAGAGAACACAAACGCAGAATTTAAGAGCTGAACAAAGCAGAAACCGGAGAAGAAGCCTTGCCCACCGCTTAGCCCTGAAGGCACCCTGCTGGCACTCCCCAGACAGAGGAATTGGCAAGGCCTTTACTCATGTTATTGGCAAGAATATGAATTAGGTGCTGGGGTTGGGATCAGGGAACCTCAGGAAAGGCATTTATAAGAGAGAAACAATTTCTCAGATGGAAAGAAAAGTCACTGCTGGGGAAGAGAAGCTGTATCTGTTGTGAAGTGTGTGACCACCGCCCCCCGCCCCCACCTTGGTTCGGGTCTTCCTGATGCTGAAGCCTGTCATGTCCTGTCCCAGGGACCATGAGGCAAGTGTTGGGTTTGGCAGCTTTTCCGTGAAAATTGGTTGTCAGGCTTGGAGGAGCCAATGGGGGAAAGACGAGCCTAAAGGATGCTCTCAACGCCATTTACAGCCTATAACTGGGGAAACTGGAGATAGATGTGCAAGTCGAGATGGCAGTGTAAAAGATGCCACATGGACATGGGTATGGAGAAACAGAGACTGTGACAGTCTCTGAGAGTTAGACAAGTTTAATGGAGAGAAGGGAAGAATAATCCGGATTCAGGTGGGCTGAGAGGCAGGCTTGGGCACCTGGGCACACAGCAGTAGGGGGGAGAAGCACATGGCATGTTCAGGGCCAGTGAGTGGACTACTGTGCCTACAGCAGAGAGAACAGAAGGCGGAGCAGAGGGAGGTGAGGCAGGCGTCACAGGCTGGGCTGGCAGTGGAGGCCTTCCTTCCAGGCCTCCAAACGAGGGGTTTGGGTTTTCTTACAGGGAATAAGAAGTTAGAGAGGGTTCTTGCTGGCAGAGCAGCACAACCAAAGAATATCTTAACACAGATTCAAAGGAACTTTTTCACTTCCATGCATGCGCGTGTGCCACATGGCTTTAGTCGTGTCTGACTCTTCGTGACCCCATGCACTGTAGCCCGCCAGGCTCCTCTGTCCGTGGGATTCTCCAGGCAAGAAGACTGGAGTGGGTTGCCATGCCCTCCTCCAGGGGATCTTCCCGACCCAGGGATGGAACTCGCATCTCTTATGTCTCCTGCATTGGCATGTGGGTTCTTTACCACTAGCGCCACCAGGGAAGTGCCACCATTATGGTAATATATGACTATGCTATACAATTATATTAAACTGGATTCTATGATGAAAAATAGTGGGGAGAATCTAGTGAAGACTGAGGGAGAGGAATCAGACAAGCTGGTGAGTCCTGAAGGATGGGTCTGCATTAGCCAGGAGATCAATGAGGAAGAACCTTCCAAGAGCAGGAAACAAGCGCGGATTAGAAAAGGCCACTGTGGAACTCACATCAGGGGAGGAGGCAAAAATGAGACTGGAAATGCCAGCAGAATTCAGATCTTGCCACGTATTGTGGGCAATGCGGGATTCCAGCTTCTCTTAAGGGCACTGAGAAGCCAGTGGAGTATTTTACAAATAGAGGTCCATTGATCAGATCTGCTTTTTTAAAAAGATCACCCTGGGAGCAGGCAGGAATCACACAGCTCAGCAGGCAAAAATCAAGGAGCTGAGCACGCACGAATCTCGCAGCTCAGCTGGCAAAAATCAAGGAGCTGAGCAGAAAAAAAAAATAAAATAAAAAATAAAAAGATCACCCTGGTTTACTTATTCAGAATAGAGTAGAAAGGGGCAAGAGTGGAAGGAGCAGCTGGGGGCCCAGGGTTTGCTAGAGTGGTCCAGGCAGAGATGAGATGGCAACCAATGGATGGAGTCGAGGGGCCGTCTGGAGGCGAAGATGACCGACGGGCCAGAAGGGGTGAGGCATGATGGGGGCACACTTCCTGTCAGACTTCTGCCCTGAGCACTCTCCACAGAGCTTCCAGCGATGTTCTAGAACCTGAGGCCCCGGGAAGGCCCCTTTCTACTTGGCTGAGTGATCCAGAAAAATATGAAAACTCCATTTATTATGGTTGCTGTAGCCCTATTTGGCCTGAGGACCATGGGTACATCTAGATTAAAAACCTATCCTTAAGCTCACATCAATTGAGAGAAGGGTGAAGCATTAAGAGTTAGGAGAGGGCTGTTGGGCAGGAGGTCTACAGAGCAGCAGAGGAAATAAAAACGTTTTCCTCTCAAGGATTTGCTTTGAAGAGTTAGAGTTGAAAATACAGATATATTTATATATTTGTATAAATCAAGCATGCGGCCATCTGGTAGCTGTTAGGCTTATTATGGAACAAGTTCCCAAGGGTTTAAAACTACCCTTGGGATAGTTCAATGACTATAAACTCTGAGCCCGGTTCCATTTGTACAAGCCATAGAAAACCTGCCTGTATGGTTCAATGGACAGTGAGCCATAACTTCTGCACTCTGCAGTTCCTATTTGATATGCAAATTTCATTCATTAGCCAAGATAATAAGACACACTAATTGCTACCTTCTATGCCAGCTCCAACCACAAGCTATGATAAGCTGGGACTGTCCATCTGGCTCTCAAGGTTTCTAGTCCTTTAGGGTACTTTGCAGGTGGACATGGCATCTGGGTTCTCATAATTTTTTTGTTTCCCAAGAGTGCCTATCCAGGAGCTGGCTGCCTGGCCTTAGGCATCCCTCTCCCCGTGGAGCCTGGCACATGCCTTGTACACAGTAGATGCTTAAGGCTTGCAGAGTATAGGAGTAGCCCTTTGGATATCAACTGGGTTGCCCGAGTAAATAACTGTCAGCTGTGGTCCAAACTCACTCACCTCATCTTGTCCGGTGACTTGTAGGAAATGGCAGTAATCATCTTGAATTGAAAGAAACTTGGCTTTCTCCTTCCCTTCAGCATCCTTGAGATTAGCCATGCTATCCTGAAAATACTGCTCAGCCACATCTGAAGAAAAGCACCACAACAATAATTTTGAAAACTACTCACAGATTTGAAATGAACACAGAATAACTATGCATTTAGTGACGGCGAACTCTCTGAAAATAATAAGTAACTGGATAAGATAACCCAGTTAAGGAAACTGTCTTTTCCCATTAATCTGACTGTATTATTAGACAAGGTCTAGTTCTCAGGAAGATACTGCAATTTATTTTCATTGGTTTTCATACATCTTGGCCCTCCCAGTGATAGAGTAAGCAGAGTTAATGCAAACAGGGAAACTCTCCCCTAGAACTGACACACCATTAAGTTTTCAGGTTGATTAACCATTAATTCTTCATAAAGCTCTAGTTACTCCTCACTGAGGTTAGAACTCCAAGGATCCACTGACTTTAGTGGATGTTGTAATCTTGGAATGTGGTTTAATAACACTATAATTCTGGAAAATATGGCTGACATGCAGCTGAAGGATAAACTCCAGCCATTCCAAGCACTTAAACATATTGGTTATAATGTAACAAAAATATTTTAAAATATTTGCCAATATTGAAAGCAAAAAACAAAAAAGGAAAATCTCAGATATGAAAAATGAAGAGGAAACTGAAAGCCAGAGCAGGGAGGTGGAGGGGGAGTTGAATGGTCCATGAGGGGGTTAGGAAAAAGGTCTAGTGTATTCTAAAATGCCTACGGTCTCATAAGCCTAAGCAGGGCTGGCTATTGAGGCCTGAGGCCTGTGTGTGTTAAGTAGATGAAACAAAGCTCCTTGCAAAAATTCAGTGTCACAGGCAGATTTCTAGGATGACCCCAGTGACACTCATCCTTGATTACGACCTCCTCATTGATTGTGGGTGGAACTTATAGATAGGCTGAGATATTACTCCTGTCATAAGGAATGTTATATAGCACAGTAGACTGTAAGAAAGTGAGATTACTCCTTAGGCCTAACCTAACATCACCAAAGCTTTAAAAGCAGAGTTTTCTTTAGTTGGTGGCAGAGAAGGAAGGCAGAGAGATTCAAAACATGAGAGGGATTTGAAAAGGAGGTTCTCCAATCCTGAGATGGAGGGGACTGTGGTACAAGGACCCAAAAGTGGCCCATAGGAACTTAGAGAGGTCAACAGTCAGCAAGAATGGAGGGACTTCAGTCCTATAACACAAAGAACTGAATCCTGCTAATAACAAGGTTGAGCTTAGAAAAGGACCCTGTGCTCCAGATGAGAATGTAGCCAGCTGACAACTTGATTTTAGCCTCAGCAGAGAAGCCACTCTTACCATGCTAGACTTCTGATTGATGGGATTAAAAGCTTAAACTGGGTGTTTAAACAACCATAATTTGCTATGCAGCAAAAGAAAACCAGTATAGCCAGGAATTCCTAAAACCAGCAGTTGCACTGGTCCAAAGAGAAGCCTCACGGCTGTCCCTCCAGAGGCCATGGCTTGAAAAAGCATCTGAAAGCAGCTGGGAGATTGTACGAGGAGCATGCACATGTGTGAGGGGCAGAATTTGCACCATCCACTTTATTTGGAAATTCTTTTTTTTTTTTTTTTTCTTTCCCCAATTGTTTCCTTTCCTTCCTTCCACACTACATGGCTTGTGGGATCTTAGTTCCTCAACCAGGAATTGAACCCAGGCCTATGGCAGTGAAAGCATGGAATCCTAACCACTGGACTGCCATGGAATTCTCTTGGTTTGGAAATTCTGAACCAATAAATTGAAGTAGAAAACTAAGGCCTTAATCTCCAAAATATACAAACAGATAATACAGCTCAACAACAACAAAACAACCCAATAGAAAAATGGGCGGAAGAACTTAATAAACATTTCTCCAAAGAAGACACAGAGATGGCTAGTAGGCAAATGAAAAGATACTCAACATCACTGATTATTAGAAAAATGCAAATCAAACTACAGTGAAGTACCACCTCATACCAGTCAGAATGGTGATCAATAAAAAGTCTAAATACAGCAAATGCTGGAAAAGGTGTGGAGAAAATGGAGCTCTCCCACACTCTTGGTGGTAATGTAAGTCAGTGTAGCCACTATGGAGAAACAGGTTCCTTAGAAAACTAAAAACAGAATTACCATATGATCCAGCAATCCCACTCCTGGGCATATACCTGGACAAAACTGTAATTCAAAAAGACACATGCCCCTCATGTTCATAGCAGCTTTCTTCACAATATCCAAAATACGGAGACAACCTAAATGTCCATCCACAGATGAATGGACAAAGAAGGCACAGTTCGTGTATACAATGGAATACTATTCGGCCATGAAAAAGAATGGGATAATGCCATTTGCAGCCACACTGATACAACTAGAGATTGTCATACTAAGTGAAGTCAGAAGGACAAACCCCATATGATATCACTTATATGTGGGATCTGAAATGGGACACAAGTGGACCTATCTATGAGTCAGAAGCAGAGTCACAGATGTTGAGGACAGACCTGGGGCTGCCTGGGTCGGGGTAGGGGAGGGGAGGACTGGTAGTCTGGGGCTAGCAGATGTGAGCTATCATATACAGACCGGGTCAGCAACAAGGTCCTGCTGTACAGCACAGAGTTTATCACAGGATGTATTCAACATTCTTTGATGACATTGTGATATGGTTTATCACAGGGTATTTTCAATACCCTGTGATAAACCACATCAGGAAAGAATATTCAAAAAAGAAACTCCATAAAGTAGAATCTAGTCTGAAAGTATAAAAATTATAGGACTCCAGCACAGGGGTCACAAACTCATTCTATAAAGGACCAGATGGTAACTATTTTAGGCTTTGGGGACCGAAGACTTGTAGCACAAAAGCAGCCTGAGATGCTATGTGAATAAAGGAGCCTGGCTGTGTGCCAAGAAAACTGTTTAGAAAAATGGGCAGGGAGCTCGATTTGGGCCCTGGGCTGAAGTTTGCCTACTCCTGCTCTAGCAGAGGAAAATGTGAGTGACCCTGAGGAACATGGGCCTGCCTCCCCACCCACCACTGCAGCCGAAGCGCTGCTGGAGACGGTGACACACGACGAGCACACGCTGAGGCAGATTATGACCCATACATACAAGGTCCACTTGACACTTCCATTTGGAAATCCAGTATGAACTGTGTAGAGCAAATACACATGAGCAAAAAGGTAAAATATTATCTCTAGCTTCTTCAGACTTCCTCTGTATTTGATTGTTTCCCCTTTATCACCTCTAATTTTGTTTTTGTGCTTTCTCCCCATTTTCTTGATTAGACAGGACAAGAAAGAAGAAAAAAAGAAAGTGAAGTCACTCAGTCGTGTCTGACTCTCTGAGGCCCCATGGCCTGTAGCCCACCAGGCTCCTCTGTCCATGGGATTTTCCAGGCAAGAGTACTGGAGTGGGTAGCCTTTCCCTTCTCCAGGGGATCTTCCAAACCCAGGAATCAAACCCAGGTCTCCTGCATTGCAGGCAGACACTTTACCATCTGAGCCACCAGGGAAGCCCTTAGACAGGACAGCGTATTGTCTATTTTAATATTTTTCCAGAGAGTGGGCCCATGGATTAATTTTTCTCATATTCTGATGTGAACGACAGTACTTCCAAAGAGGAATCCACAAACACACTGCTCCAGAATTCACAGAGGTGGATGGATGGGGTTAGCCTGTGCGGGATGTGCTGGTTCCGGGAGGCGGAGGAGCAAGTGGAAAGGAGGAGAGGCCCCAGAGGTCAGAGGCTGCCTGCCCTCAGGCCCAGCTCTGCTGCCGTCCAGCTTTGCGCCTCCCAGGCTTGGCCTCAGGTTTCTTACCTCAAAGAGGGACTTTCATGCTAACGCTCCTGTTATAGGATGGCTGTAAGGAATAAATGGGTTAATGCACATAATAACTGATGACATGCTTGACACCTAGCCAGTGCTCAAGAAATGTTGAAAATTTTAGTTTCAGGGACAGTTTGTGGCTTTGGGCCTCCCTCATCCATGCTCGGAGAAGGCGACGACACCCCACTCCAGTACTCTTGCCTGGAAAATCCCATGGATGGAGGAGCCTGGTGGGCTGCAGTCCATGGGGTCGCTAAGAGTCGGACATGACTGAGCGACTTCACTTTCACTTTTCACTTTCATTTCCTTTGGAGAAGGAAATGGCAACCCACTCCAGTGTTCTTGCCTGGAGAATCCCAGGGACGGGGGAGCCTGGTGGGCTGCCGTCTATGGGGTTGCACAGAGTCGGACACGACTGAAGCGACTTAGCAGCAGCAGCAGCAGCATCCGTGCTAGGCTAACCAGCGGGCCACTGGGAGCAGAGATGAACATGAAGAGTACGAAACACTGCTGTGAAAGCAGACAGAGTCCAGTGGCCTGAAGCACGCACATAAATGGCTCCATACACCTCAAGAACTTGAGAACAGCTCTGAAATTCACAATGAGAAATGTAGGTTTCTGGAAATGATTCAAGTACATCCCAAGTGAGCTGTTGTGGAAAGGAGAGAAGCAAACACTTGGGAGATATGTCTATTGAATCCAGGCAACCTAAAGTCTGAAAACAAGTAAGGTCTAAAAACCTAGGTCTGAAAACAAGTAAGCTTCATTTATCTGCAAGATTTTCTCTGCTGAAGATCTATGCAGCTATCAGATAGAAGTGAGAATTGGGCTGGGGGTTGGTGCTGCCTTTCAGGGAAGTCAGCTGGCCCCAGGCTTTGAAACTAGACAGAAGTCTAATGAGCTGGGGTCCCTGCTCCACTCTTTCACTGGGGGTCTGTCCACTGCCAAACCAGCAGATGGATTTCTAAAGTAGTTCTCAGTTTTTTTCTTGGTAGAAGAAAATGTTACTATTGTATATGAAAAATGTTACATCACTTTAGTCTTTGTTGACTCACGGGAGAATATATTAGAGATTAAATGTTCGAACTAAGTATCTATTTTGGTTACTTTGATAATCTGATGACAGCAAATGTGGAGATGATGTGGCATTTATATTGTTGATTCTAAAAGCATCATGGAGATGTATGTTCCATGTCTAAAAATTAACAAGTCTACTCAAGAATGGAGTACTGTTGATATTTTAGTTTCTGTTTAACTGGAAATTAACCAGAGACTGTAACTGAGCCATTCTTGAAGAGGAGAGGTTTTTCTGAGTCTTAGCCTTTTTCCCGGAGGTGAACCCTCACTCTAAGGACGAGCACATGTAAAGGGCATGGGAAGGAGGCAGGACCAGATGGATAAGAACTGAGTTTCTGACCCAGGCTTTTGCAGAAGTGGTGCCAGGTTCAGAAAAAGGAGGAGGTCAAAAGGGATGGGAAGTGTTCCCCTCCCTTCCTGGGTAAGGAGCTGGTCTTCCAGACACAGGTGGACATAGCTGTGCTTTCTTGCTTTCCAGCCCCTCATAAAGTCCTCCCAGCTTTTAGTGCCCCTTTCCCTGGCAGTCACATGCTGACCCATCTCCCCCCACAAAACCGCCCCATCTGGGCTGGTCCCCAGACCTGAGTGACGCTTGTCCCTTCCCTTGTGTAGCTGACCTCACAGGGCTCTGGGAGAAAGGAAGCCGACTGGCCTAAGTCATACTGGTGCACAAAAGGCTCACAAGCTCTAAGTCAGGGAGGCCCAGTCACATTTTCCAAAGAGAACGCTTGTTAGCATCTTTGGATCTCTGGAAGAGGGACTGGAAGCTAGGGAGGAAGGAAGGGGCTGAGGGGAAGGAAGGAATTTATTACTCAAACCCAGGCCACAATAGCTACTGAAGCAGAAGAAAGCTGGGCTTTGCGGTGAGGCGTCAGAGAGCGGCCCTGCCTGAGGATCTGCCCTCGGGGGCCAGCTCCTAAAACTGCTGCTTCTCTTCCCCTATTTCAGAGTCCTTGGCTCCTCAACAGGTCCATGTTTCTCCTAATTCTGTTCCTGGGAGTGTCTAGTCAGCAGAGGCAGGGCCAGGGAGCGGGTTCTCTGACACCTGTTGTCACGTACAAGTTGACCACAAGTCAGGCATCCTGTCAGGATGCTGCATGTGAGAATAGTCCAGGACTCGGGAATAGTGGAAAGTCCAGGGCACACACTGTGGGCACCTTCCCTGTCTGTAAATTTGACACTATTTTTATTTTTACCCAGGATATAGGAGAGTACCTTTACTGCAAAACCCTGACTTATTTTCCCCTGTCCCCCAAATTAGCATTCTAAACCATGTACCCCATGATTAGTCTCTGAGGAGAGAGAAAATTTGCCCTATTACCCCTAAGGACTGACTCCCTGAGAGGCAGAGCTGGTTCTCCCAGGAGCGGGCATCCCCTCAGAGGTCCTCCTGGCCCAAGTGACAGTGGAGTTGCCAGGACAGAAGGTCACAGCCCCTGGGGTGGGATGCCACTTCCTGGCACAGGCCTTGTGCCTGATGCAGGGTGCGGGTTCACAAGGAGTTAGCAGTTTCAGCGTTCACGCACGTGGCTGTTGCTGAGCTTAAAAAGCTCTTCTAGAATCCTCGGCAACCTGATGCTAGGTGGCCTCAGCAAGGGATGAGGTCACTTTCTAAAGCACAGGGCCATGACTTAGCTTTATAAATCTGAGCCCCAGTGGCACAGGTGTTCCAAGGCCACGAACGTCTCCCATTTTCACTCCCACAGTACGCTGGGGCTGTCTGCAAGTTAGGGTGAGGGGCAAGTGTGGCCCAGAGGGCAGGCTGGCTTAGTGTCTCCCAGAGGCCCCTTCAGACTGTTCCATCTGCGTGTTCATACAGAAGCGTAAAAAACCAGGGCTCCTTTCAAAGAGCAAGAGGAAAGTGGGGTTATGATGTGGCACCCTAGAGGTCAGGAGGTTTTTAATTAAAAGAAATTTTGGTAGCCCTGGGCTCATTTTCTCGAGGCTGTCCAAAGGCCAGATTTGGAATAGTGAGGACAGCTTTCATTATGAGAGAGGCCTGGGTGTACAGTGTGACAATCATCCTTGGTAATAGTCTTGGGAAATAGTACTCTGCACCAACTGCAAAAACTTTAAGGACCCCAGGGAATTTGAAAATGGAAAGTCCCAAATCTTAGCCTGGCGTTAGCCCAGAGGAGCACCAACACCCAGCAGGCAAACAGATTGAACCCATTTAGACCCTGCTGGGAGCTGCCGGGGGCCCTATGCAGGCAGCTGCCCTGAGACCACCCAGCAGCCTCGGGGTGCGGGGCACAGGGTTTTCTGAGGAGAGACGAAGCCCAAGACAGCTTTCTCCACACCAAAAGATCACCTTCAAGAGGAACATCGTCCCCAGCGTCTGGGAGACACCTCAGACCTGCTGGCGCTGAGCCGTGTGGCCCCTGGAAGTCCACGGCCATCTCAGGGGCGGGCTTGCCTCAGCAGAGCGAGGCGACCAAGGTGGAGGCAGGCTGGTCTCACAGCGCCTGGGGCCCACAGGTCCTGGCAGGGCTCAGTCACCACGGGGATGCCGGCCTCTAAGTCCTCACCATCAGAAGCGGGCCAGGACCGTCCTCCTCCAGCACTGCGTGGGGCCACCCAGGGATCCAGCAGTCTCAGGCCTGTTGCCCAAGTGGCTTGTCTTGGTAAAGTATATGTGATTTCCATAAGCTGCCCTAATAATATGTTTCAAAGTCAAGTCAGAGTGTTAGTAACGTAGGCTTTCCCAAGAAGTTGTGGACATAACTTATCAGTTCAGTTCAGTCAGTTCAGTCGCTCAGTCGTGTCCGACTCTTTGCGACCCCATGAATCGCAGCACGCCAGGCCTCCCTGTCCATCACCAACTCCCAGAGTTCACTCAGACTCACGTCCATCGAGTCAGTGATGCCATCCAGCCATCTCATCCTCTGTCGTCCCCTTCTCCTCCTGCCCCCAATCTCTCCCAGCATCAGAGTCTTTTCCAATGAGTCATCTCTTCACGTGAGGTGGCCAAAGTACTGGAGTTTCAGCCTCAGCATCAGTCCTTCCAAAGAAATCCCAGGGCTAGCACTAAGTGAAACACTAGCGCCTCATAGAAGTGGTTACCAGAGTGTTTCATCCTCCCGAGGAAGGGATAAAGCTGCGGGCTTTGTTCTTAGGCACACAGATGAAATGCAGTTTGCAAGCAAAGCTCGATGAGGTTTCAGTTCTGCCACAGGTTGTACCTCGGTGAAGAGAGACCGAGCACAGACTCAGGGTGCAAAAGGCCACCCCTTCTACTTCTCTGCCAGCCTCAAGAGCTGCCACCCCTGCAGCCTGCGCTTGCCCCACTTTTGGGCTCCCAGGCTTCCTGGAGCCCTGAGGACAGAGCACCCACGAAGCCATGCCCTGTCTGGCCTGGAGTATGCTCAGGTGGGCAGCGCCTGGCCTCTGTCTAGGCCCTGGTCCTCTAGACGGGCTGTGCTCTAGGCTGCTTTCCAGAGGTTTCTAAGAGGGGGTCCTACTAGCCCCTTTTCTTCTCTGGCCTCACCCACTACTCTCTCTGCCCTTTCCCTTCCCCACCCGGCCTGCGGGGCACAGAGCAGGCTGGATGCTGACGCCTGCTTGGGGCGCTCAGGTGCCAGGTTCAGGCAGGCTGGGCGTTTTGCACTGAGAAGTGGGCCCTGGGTAGGAGCTGAGGCAGGGTCTCTGAGAGCACACAGGGCTTGGGGGGTGGGCAGTGGGAAGACTGAGGAGGAAGGGATAGTTGGGGGGTGGCCAGCAGCGGTCAGGGGCCTCAGGTTGGAGGTGGGAGACGGAGGCAGCAGGCCCCGCCAAGCATGGCCATGGGCAGGGGAAGATAACCTATGATTAGGGAGTGGGCCTCAGGTTGGGCAGGGCCTGGCACAGGGAATTCTGAGAACCAGGCCACAGGAGGAGGAGTTGAGCAAAGGGGTGACTGTGGAGGGGAAAAGCCAGGGGACTTCACGGAGATGCAGAAAACCCCTTTAGATACCCACATATTTCCTGACTACTGTATACGATGAGGGGAGACATCAGGATGAGAGAGGGCTGGGGAGACACGCCGTGAGTCTGTCCACAGAGCTGAGAACTGGGGATCCCGCCCCCTCCTGAAGGTGGGCAGGGGCATAGCCCCTCCTCTCCTGTTGTCTCTGAAACCAACAGAGCTCCCAGGCCCAGGCCCCACATGGGGCCACTTCCAAACAAGGCCACCCGAGTTTAGCGGGCTGTGCCTCTCAAAGGTTTACACTAAAATGTACTTGGCTTCAGCCCATTTCATTTTAATATGCTTTAGGAGAAGAGTTATAAACACAAGGCCAATGCCCTGACACTCAGCAGGGCTGGGAGAACTGTTAATACCAAGTTTGTCTATGGCTGCTCTGGGAAGCTGGCCAGGCTCAGGTTAGTGACATTTCGCTAGCCTGAATTGGGCACCCTTATGCAATGACAATCCTCCGTGACTTCTCAGGCAGTTTTGTCTGCATAAGGAATGCAGGAAGGCACAGGGCAAAGGGTTCGTTTGAGTGTGGAGCCAGAAACACACTGGCTCCTTGGCCCGTGACGTTTTGTTTATTGGAGGGTGATGCCTTCAATGGGCATTCAGCAAGCAGGCTGTGGAGAATCCCCTAATGAGAAATTTCCCCCCATTAACGATTCTTTTAAAAACAAACAAACAAACTGTACTCGGCACAGACAAGTTTCCGCATAGGAGAGTAGAACTGAGGTCCTCGGTGCTCAGTGGAAAGTATGGATTTGCTCCCAGGGGATCCGACTGGGACTTCCGAACCACAAGTGACCAGAGTCCGGGCCAGAGAGGCCTGCCTGGGTGAGAGCTGGGTAGGGAGGCCGGGCCCTCGCTTAGCTGTCAAAGATCACTTCCAAATTCTCTCCTTTCCTTTCCCCTTGCTGGAGGTAGCAGAGGCCTGCAGAGCCTCAGCCCCGGGTGGGTTCCTCGTCACTGTGTTGGCTGTGTGTTAGGAGACAGCAGAGAAATGAAAACCAGGCGCCCTGAACGGCGGTGGGGAGGTACCTAGCCACTGCCGCTGTGGCTCCTGGATGGAAGGGGGACCCACTCCCTCCTGCTTTATTGGGGCATGCCGAGTCCACACGTGCTAACACGGCCGCCCTCTCTGGGCGCAGGCTGAGCTTAGGCACGTGTGGGTAAGGCTGGGACAAACGAGCTGAGCAGCAGCCCGCCAGCTCGTTGTCCCCAGTCTCCCCCGTGTTCTCCATCAAGGAAACACAGGGTCCCCTGGCAGCATACTCAAGCCTCTTAACACAGTAGGAATGAGCTGCGTGTCTCTCTGCTTTGGTTCTTCTGATGCACCCATTTCGGGTTTGAGGGCTGAGGCCTTGGGGGCGAGGGCTGGGCTTTTCTCTGCCCCTGTTCCAGGTCGTACTGCTGCTGCGGCTCAGCATCTGTTCTGATCCGAAAGCTTCTCTGCCCCGCCTCCTCCTTGCTCTCAAGTAAACGCTTCCTGCCAGTGTCAAGTGATAGACATTTCACGTGTCCTCTGACCAGTGGAAGCCGAGTCTGAGAAGGGAGCCTCCTCGGACGGACTGGGGCTTTGTCCTTCTTGGGTAAAGCGGTGAGTAGAGAGAGTATGGACGGGGCTGGTGGTGTGGAGAGCTGGCTAGGGTACCTCCTTTGTGAAATGGGAGGTTGTGTCCTGCCTCCAAGGCTTGTTAGGATGAGACGGGCATGTTGGTGACAGCGCCAGCGCCTGCATCCGGTGACACTTGCTACCGCCGCCGCCGCCGTCGTTAATATGACGCTGCTGAGATTCCCGCTGGCTCCAGGCTCCTGGGGGCTGCGTGGGTCAGTGTTTCAAGCAGCCATTCCTCCAGGCCTCAGGCAGAAGCGCCCCCCTTCCTAACCTGCAAAGCCAACTGCGACTGTCCAGCTCCCTGCTCCTGGGCAAGTTTGCTTCTCGTCCTTCCCTACTCACCCTCCTCCGATATCTCAGACACTGACAGGCAAGTCGGCTTCCTGGTGCAGGTCACCATGTGGTCTGAGCTACCCGAGAAGCAGGGCTGAGACCTGTGTGGGCTCCTAGGTGGGCCTCCTTGGGCTGCCTTCGCTCTTCTCACGTCCTCTCCCTCCCCAGAGCCACACACTCTTTGGCAGGTGTAAGTGGGGGCGGGGGGAAGGAGGGAAAAGGCATGTGTGGTGCCGGTCCTTGTTATACCGCAGGGAGGTCAAGAGGCCGGGTTCAAGTCTACCATCCCCTGGCTGTGGCTCTTGGGAAATTACCTAAGCCTCCACGCCTCAGTTTCTCCATCTGAGACCTGGGGACTTGTATCAACCTCACAGAGCCGTGGTAAGTTACCTTTGTTAACTCGGTTAGAACCGTGACACTACAAACTACATGCATACATATTATTACTACCACAATTATGTACTACATACATACTATTACTAAGTGAGGTCATTAAATTTTCACAGATCTAATTATCTGTATCTAGTAGGTATTAGTAGCATTCTCAATTTACAGGGGAGGCTATATCAACGCCATATTTAGACTGGAAAACTTAGAAAAAAATGCATCTCATGCTCCCAAGTCAGAAGTTAGGGATCTAGCCCTCCACACTTGTTTGCCTCCTCCAGAGCCTGAAACATATTTGACTTAGTTACCATCAACTATGCATTGATTTCACATAAAACTTCAGATTTCTGCCTTCTCTTGAAAAGGCAGACCTGCCGATACGAGCCTGCCTTCCACATGGCAGTGGTGGGCCAGAGCGGAACAGCCGTTGCTCAATGTGGACGGGGGACGGGCTTCTCCAGCTTGCCACAGCCCTCCCCACCCCTACTGCATCTCTCAGATTACAGCCGAGGGTCAGCTGCCAATCCTAAGTGTGCTGCTGCTGGTTTCTAAGGGCCATCTGCTTCACTCGGGTTGCTTGCCTGGTCCCCATGGACATGTGGGTTTGGGACTCCTGCTAATCTAGGGGTTTCCATCCTGTTGGCGTTTTAAGTATCCTATTAATACTTGTGGCATGGGAGGTTCTCTTACCTGTTAAAGGAATGTTAGCCACCAACAGGTTGGAGAAAATGTTGGCTTTCTGCAGGTTTGGAAGTTGGTTGAGGTGTGGAGTGCTCTAGGGAGCTAGAATGAGAAAGGGCGTCTGCCTTCCCTATCCTCCGGCTCTGAAAAGGTGCACAAAGCTCCCGGAGACCAGAATGAGGGACCATTAAGGGGGATGGACAGACAGACCCCCTTCCCCAGCTCCTCCCAGAACAGGAGCCCCTGCCTGTCCCAAGGACCTCTGCAGACCAGTCTGCTCCCAAGGCGCCCCCTTCGTCTTGCCCCCAACCAGCCTTCTCATGTGAGCCCAGCGCCTGCTCCCAGAACCTCAACCTCAAGCCTTCCAAATGTTGACTTCCAGCTTGATGACACACTGGACCTTATTTTCCAATAATGGATAGGTATTTTTATCTGACATCTTGGAATACACCTCAGGTCTTCTTTATGAATCATACTCTATTTCTGAATATTCTGGCCAACAGCAAGAAAAAGTCATAAGGATGGCATGTTCTCCATGAATAGAGGCATACTGTATGCTCGGAGCTGGGATGAAAGACTAAAAAACTCCCAAGCTCACTGTTCTACCTATTATATGGGGCTAAGAAAAACTATATGACTCATAAGTGGCAACTTCCTTTTGGAATCCTGAAGACGTGTAAGTTTATCCTGATTGAAAGCTCAGCCCTGGGAGAGCCTGAAGGCTGGCGTTTCAACAAGCCAGATCTGTTGCCACAGTAGCTCCATAACAATCTTTAAAAATAGATCACCTTTGAAAGCCCAGGAGGCTTCCCTGTAAGCCCAGCATGAACTCTCTGAGGCTCTGATAGCTACATTTGGGTTTGCTGTGTTTGAGAATACAAGTCTAGAAGAAGGCTGAAAAGGGCTAGAAACCAAAGGGCTCTGCTGGACCTAACCGAGAAGGCTCTCTGAGGCAACTATCATAGCTCCCTCTGCCTGTTCACCCATGCCAAAGGCAGCGAGCCCACAACCCCGAGGGCGCAAGAGCCAGGCAGGGAGCTGGCCACTCTGCCCCCATGGAAGGCTCACTCTTGCTCTCACCGTGGTGCTCAGGCCTCCCGGAAGCTATGGCGGCACAGGCGACGGAGTGTGCAGACGTGGCTGCCTCCTCTCGAGAGGGGCTTCCTCTCAGGACGATGAGATGCGCCTGTCATCACAAAAAGAAGAAACATGTTTGCTTACATGCTTGGCAGCGGCAGCAGGGAACAAACTGTTCTTGCAGTGATAAGCAGAAAGCCAAGGAAACTTCCAGCAACCTAAACAATATAATTTATGTGGAAGCACAATCAACTCTGGGGAGAGTTATGTTTTAAAAGCATCATGCGGTGGAGAGAGAATGTACCAGGCCCTGGACGCTGAGTCCAGACGGCTTGATGCTGTGGCCAGGACTTATTTCTAAGTAAATCATTTAAAAGTCTATTTTCCCATGAGTGCATTATTGGTAGAAGGAGGAGGGTTTCCAGAAGGAAGGAGATGAATTAAAAAGTGCCAGTGCTGCAGGAGAAGTGGGCAAGCACAGCCCCCTACCCACTGGCCAGTCCAGAGAGGGGGACTTACCCCCAGTGTCAGCAACCTCACCCACTGAAACCCTGACCCCATCCCCGTGCTTGGTCTGCCAAGCCCATTTGACTTCATCCTCAGCAAACCGGCCCATGGGAATTGCCCAAGCACAGTAAACAGCTCAGTTCCTTGAAAACGAAGCCCATTTAAAAATTCTCGAATAGAAAAGAACCACTTGATGATATGATGGGGCTGTCAGGTGGCGTGAGTGGTAAAGAACCCGCCTGCCAATGCAGGAGACATAAGAGACGCGGGTTCAACTCCTGGGTTGGGAAGATCCTCTGGAGGAGGGCATGGCAGCCCACTCCAGTATTCCTGCCTGGAGAATCCCATGGACCGAGGAACCTGGAGGGCTACAGTCCATGGGGTTGCAAAGAATCGGACACGACTGAAGTGACTTAGCACACTTGCACACATGATATTATGAGCATAAAGTAATAAAATCCTTTCAAATAAAATGCAAAATGCATCCCTTCAAATAAAAAAGACATTAAGCAAACAAACAGGCATGAATAATCACATGAATCAGTCCTAGCTCCTGGAAGCTGGAGGAATCAGGGTGCTCAGGGCAGCGTGTACCAGGCAGGAGGGATGTCCACGTTCATGACAGGGTGGAGACAGAGAATGTGAAGGCCCAGCGTCAAGGCCTGAGTCTCATCTCCAGGCTTTATTAGCTGTGAAATACCCTGGGCAAATTACCCCCTCAGCAACCTCAATTTTTTCATCTACAAAATGAGGATAACACAAATTGTCAAAAATATTCAAATTGATATCACAAATGAAAGAGCATTAAAGTACAACCTAAATCTTAGATTACATAAAGCCACAGCACTAGAATCTTCTAGTGCAGAGACAGCAGTGAGAAAGCAAAGCCAGAGAGACTTGCTCCTCTGACTACCAGCTAAATGCATTTCTGAGATGATAATCAGGGTAGACTCTAGACTGTCATCTCATTTGTCATATGTTAAACCTACTGAGTTACTAGATCTAGACTTCTTATGACGAGGCTACTCCAAATCAAGATTCTCAGTAATAACTTTTATTGCTGTGTTAGGAGAATCAGCATTTCATATTTGTAAGTACTAACAATAGCTTTTGTTTTAAAATGACTTCTTAAATTACAGGATATAAATAAACTGAAAGAGTGATTTTGGCAAACCATAATTAGTCATTATCTTCAAGTTGGCCTGAAGTTCTGACTGGAAATGCTTTTCAAACTGGAGCTACAGGGACAGAGTGAGGAATCAAATGTTCAGTGCTCAGGAAATAAAAAAAAAATAAACAAGAGAAAAAGCTTGCCCTGCCCGCAATGCAAATATTAATAGATCATGTTTACTTTGTCTTTTCCCCGTGTTTATGATCTCTATGATCCAGAGGGTGAGGAGAGCACCTTCTGATACCAGAAGAGATTTAACTCTTATTGTCACAAAGACCTTTTACACACAATATTTTAGATTGACCAAAGCTCAAATTCGAATTAAAAAAGATTTCATCTTTTGTTTCTACTCGGTATTATAATTCAAGTCAATGCAAAAGATGTGAGTCTATCAAAATTACTTTCAAATGAATAATTAACATGTTCTAAGAGCTAAGTTGCTTTTTGTCTTGGAAATAGGATGCAAAGTTTTCCATGAGTAAAAATATTCACAGTATTAAGAAAGAGGATCCTGAAATCTTAACAGGGTCTGAATGCATCACAAAATCTTCATAACTTCAATGTTTTTCTGTATAAGACGCTAATATAAGTGAACATCTAGTATTCATTATTTACTTTGGAAACTCAGTGTCTGATCTAATTTGTTATTTGATGTTCATGAAGCTTCTAAAAGCCATATGCTGGATTAGGGGGTGAGGGAAGTGGAGAAGGGAACCCATGATGTTTAAAATGTGCCACATTAGTATCTCATTTATTCAGAACAATTCAGCTTAATTTAATTCAGTGCTATTCAGTTCAATTTATCTTAATTATAAAATGCTTTTTGCATGCCACATATTACTCAAACACTAGGAATTCACACAAAAATTAGATAGAGCTTTTGGTTTTAAGTGCACTTACAGATGAACAACAAAAATGTGGGCCAGTTTGATTTGACCTAAACTCAGACACTGCCCCTCACCAGGGTTCTGGCTCACTACCTTCCTCTCCACCCTTCCTCCCGTCATCATTTTCAAGGATCTCCATAAGACTGGTCTGCAGCTATTGGGCAAGAAAGGGATAGTTCAGTTTAACAGACGAATAAAGGAAAGAAGTCAATAGAATGACCCTTTGCACGGAGGAAACCTAAGGAAGAGACTAGAGGACCCCAAACAGGCTGTTTTACCATCAGAGGGAAAGCACGGGAGGGAGCGTCTGCTGGGACTGGAATGATGAGTTACTGGGGAGGGAGCCGTGGCCTTCGGTAGAGGGATGAAGCTCACTGCACTGTGCTCTCTTCTTCCAAGGTCAAGGCTGCGTGACCCCCAGGCAGAGGGCAAGGCGGCCCACAGACACGGTGCTTAGTGGGCACAGAGAGGGGTTCAGGGTGGAGCTGACAGAGCAAACTAAAACACCCAGTGAATGACCCAGCTAACACCTTGGCCTCTGGGGCTTTGACAGGCTCATTCTCCTCCCCATCCTCGGCCACCCAGTCCCCCATGATCTGCACTACCTCTGGATCCCACAGTTCACAGAACCTGTTTGACTGTTGGGGCATCCTGACTTTATCACATCTATGTGGCTTCTCATCTTCTGTCCACTCTCCACATCTCACTATCCACCCACTGTCCCTTCCCTTCTGGTCTAGCTTAGAGGGCACCGTCCATCAGTGTCTATATGGAAAATGCCCTCAACTCCACTGAAGAAATATTTTGAGATGGTGACGAATGGGGAACCCATCTAAATACCCATCAGCAGGGGAATGAATGTTATGTGGTTTATTCATACAATGATTGAACTCTATCTATGTGGTTATAACATGGTTATATTTCAAAAACACATCATTGAGTAGAAAAGCAACTTACAAAAGGATTCAAACATCATGATGCCGCTGCTTTTCAAGTTTCTGATTTTAAAGCAAAAGAATGCCTTTTAGTCCAGACAGAATCGTCCATGGTTTTGTAATATACAAGGCAGGTAAGAGTGGAGCTGTTCTCACTGAAGCAGGTGGAGAGGGTCTGCAAGCCCACCCAGTTGCTTCCATCCAGCCACCCCCAAAAGACCCTCCTTGGAGCATGAATGTTGGGGTGACACAGTTTGATAAGCACAGTACCACACCAGGCAGGAGGCCTCCTGAGGGAGCGAGCACAGAGGAAGTTGACAGAGCTTGTGATTAGATCACCCAATCTTTCCAAACTAAGCCACTGTTCATAATTCTGGAGCAACACTTTGTTTGCTAAGATAATATAAGTACCCCTGTTAAATACATCTGGAGCATGTTAGGACAAATGTTAGAGTGAACAGAGTTACAGGACTCCTGCTTGCCACTCTGGCTTTATACAGACTGCCAGGTACTGGCCCTGCTGGGGATTTGTGGCTTGACTATGCTCTGTCTTTCTCGTATTTTATTAAGCACCCCGGGGCTTGCACCTCTCCTCCTATCCTTTGATGTTTTTGATCTCTTATGGTTACGTGTTTATCAACTGTTATCTTGAGGCTGAGGAGGAATATTTAATATTCTTAAATCTTTTCAGCTTCTAGCATGTAGTCCTGGGTTAAAAACAAAAACATCTTTAATGTCCCATATGGAGCAAGGTCATTAATTGAAAAAACTCATTCACGAGACCAATCGCCTCAAGCCCTGGCAAGGTACAGAGCAGCTGTTGCACTGCGGTCCTCCTGCGTGTTTCTGGGGAAACCACTGGTTCCTCAGCGCCAATCAGCTGTCAATAGACACAGCCAGAGCCAGGGCTGGCAGACTCTTATCTAACTGGCCCTGTCCCCGCGGATTTGGAAAATGTGTGATAGTTTTTGAAGAGAAAACTTGATGACTAGTAAAAAGGATGTTTCTGTTTATGCAGGCAGACCCCATCATACGAATATTCAATTTAAAACACCGGGTTCATTCTGAGTGTGGAACTCCAATTCTTGTGGAGGAGGGAGAGAGATTTCTTCTTTTCTCCTTTTGATAATAATTCAGGGAATCCATGACTCAGAGGGAAATCTCTCCCACAGCAAAGTGAAGAGCACTCGAGTAGCTCAAAGTATGTTTGTGGACTTAAACTGGATCTCTTTACCCTGGAGATGAGAACTCCCACGGAGAGGAAAACAGTAATTGCCAGGATCTCTCAGTGCAGCTGAGGGCTGGGACAGGGAGGGCCTGAGGGAGCTAATACCGAGGTACACTGGCTCCACTTAATCTCAAAATGACCAGTGAGAGTGATGCTGACCGCCTAATTTAAGGATGGGAAAATGAAGTCTTGAGGAGAATAAACAACTGTCTGAAGGTCACAGAGTTGGCTGATGACAGAACAGGGGTTCAAACTAAGGCCTGGGATTTCAAATTGCACGTTTTGCTCATCTAACACCTGGTCATCAAGAGGGCAGAAGTCACAGAAAGGTAATTTTCAAGTCAACATAATGAAGAACTATGAAGAGCCAGAGAAGAGTTGCTAAAGAGTAGACTCAGCCCAGAACTGAATAGACTGACTGGCGGAAGGGTGAACTGCCAGCATACGGAATTCTGAGCGGTAATTGAAGAGGGACACCTGGCGGGGTCAGGCAGTGGACAGTGGACGGAGCAGACGTTGCAGTGCCTTCTATCAAGTGTCTCCGTTTATGTTTTGATTCAGGTTTGCACCTTAATTCAGCAGAAGCTCAAGTCCGCTTGTCACCGTGAAGTGTGAGCTTGCTGCTGCTTTTGTAACTGACCAGCTGTGAAAGTGCATAGCTTTCTCTCTCTGCTCTGCCAGAGCTGGCCATCCCCTGCTTCATCCGTATCCTTGTGCAAGACAGGGTCATGTTGCAGTCCAAGGGTGCCACTTCCTTTCCTCTCCCGTCTCTGCCCAGTAGGGAGGTCTTCCATGGCCACACACACCACAGGGTATGTATGGAGGCCGCTGGAGGGCTTTGGCTAAAAAAAAGACATGGAGCTGGGAATCCCTGCAGGAAAGTAGATGCAAGGAGTGACCGGGTGCAGAGGGCATTCAAAAACTGATTTCTGAGAGCCCCGGACTGAGCCAGTTTCTTTTAATAGTCAGAGAAAGGCTCTGTGGCAGCTTTCCAGTTGTCAATTTTAGCTCCTCCAAAAGGCTGGGAAGAACAGGCCCTACTCGCTGTAAGAGTTAGCACCAAAATAGACATGTTGGGGCCTTAGTTTTTTTTCTTTTGGTTGTGTGTGTCTTCTTAAAACTTAACTAGATTTTTAAATTATAAGAGTAGTACCTACATATAATTTTTTAAAAATCCTAAGTGGTAGGAAAGACTAAACAATTACAAATTTAAATGTCCTTTCCTTCGTGTCTATAAGCCTCACCCTCCCTTCTCCCCATTTCCAGTCTGATTTTTAATAGCTTACTCACTACCAACAGTTTCCCGGGTATCTTTTCAGAAATTCTGATGTGCGCGCACACACACACACACACACACACACACACACACACGATCAGAGCCTAGTCCCGCCCCCCTCTCGGCTCAGCTTCCTCTTGGGCCTCCCACTCGGGGCTCTAACCACGGTGGCTCCTCTCCTCATCCTTTGGGGTGTCTCATTATCAGATCCCACATTGGGTCAGGCTGCCGCACGGAGCTCTCGCAGCATCTGGTGCCTCTCCTTGTGGCGCCTTCACGTCGGTATGTTTCCATTCACCTGTGTGATTCTTCACTAAGGCCTGTCTCACTCACTGGCTGCTTCTTGAGCGCAAGACCTCTGACAACTGAACCTTCCATCATAGTCTCAGACCTAACACTGTGTCCAGCACACTGTAGTGTTTAATTGGTTGTTGACTGAAAGGACAATCTGGTTCACATCTGACCTTTTTAAATTAAGAATACACTTTGGACACCTTTCATGTCAGAACACAAGACATCCATCTCATTCTGTTTAGTGGCTCTATAGTATCCCATCCCATGGACAGATTGTAGCTTCATAATCAATTTCCTACTAATGGATTTTAAGGGCATTTCTAATTTTTTACTATTGTCACTGACCCTGTTTCTTTGTAAACTTGTGTGCATCTGTCTGTTAGGTAAATTTATAGAAGGGAAATCACTGGGTCAAAGGTTCAGGGTATTATAAAACTGGAGAGGGAATATCAATTGCTTTCCCTGCAAATGGTGTCAATACCCAGTCCTCCCGGCAGTGCCCAAGTATGTCTGCTTCCCCCACCCCTGCCATCATGCAGTGTCACCAAACTTCCTTGGCATCTCCTTGGTTAAGTTGCATTTCTTTAATAACAAGTGAAGCTGGGGATTATTTTTGGATGGTTATCAGCCATTTGTATTCCCTCTTCAGTAAAATGTCTCTGTCTTTTGTCCATATTTCTATGGAGTTGTTTTTTTCATTTGGATTTTATAAGAATTCTTTCTATATTTTCCCTTCACTGACATTTATTTCTCAACTTTATGGTATGTTGTCACGGAGAAGTTTTTCATTTTGATGCTGTCACGTTTATCAATCATTTTTCTCCCTTTCTCTGTCTCTCAGTCTATACCCATCTGCACACAGGCAGAGGAAAAATGCTCAACAAGCGTCACCACTGGCTTCTTCTGGGATGGGGCAGGCTGAGACGGTTTGTAGCTCATTTCTCTGTATTTTTCTGTATGGCTTTTTTTTTTTAAGCATTATCATTTTAATTAAAAATAGCTGTTTTTTCAAAAGCAGCAGTATGGCACCTGGATTTACGTCATTCTTAGAAAAGGTTTATAATGTCTGAAATCATAATTGCATTCTGCCACTTTTCTAATTTTGTGGCTTCCCGGGTGGCGCAGTAGTAAAGAGTCTGCTTGCCAGTGCAGGAGACTCAAGAGACTGAGGTTTGGTCACTGAATCAGGATGATCCCCTGGAGGAGGAAATGGCAACCCACTCCAGTATCCTTACCTGGAGAATCCCGTGGACAGAGGAGCCTGGGCTACAGTCCATGGAGTCACAAAGGGTCAGACACAACTGAGCATGCGTGCACACTTCTTCTCTAATTTTTAAAAAAATAGGCTAATGTTGTTAGAGATTTTGAAAATTAAAAATAGTACTCTGATCATTTCTAATAAATTAATTTCACTTTATAGCAAATATACCACAATTAACAAGAGCCAGTAAGAAGTGCTGCCATTTACTAAATAGTTTGCACCTACCAGGGGCCATGCGGAGAAGGCAATGGCACCCCACTCCAATACTCTTGCCTGGAAAATCCCATGGACTGAGGAGCCTGGTAGGCTGCAGTCCGTGGGGTCGCTAGGAGTCGGACACGACTGAGGGACTTCACTTTCACTTTTCACTTTCATTTCCTTTGGAGAAGGAAATGGCAACCCACTCCAGTGTCCTTGCCTAGAGAATCCCAGGGAGCCTGGTGGGCTGCCGTCCATGGGGTCGCACAGAGTTGGACATGACTGAAGTGACTTAGCAGCAGCAGCAGCAGCAACCAGGGGCCACGAGTGAGCACCTATCAGCCACCAGCAAGGCCTGACGAGGCCAATAACTCACCCAGAGCAGGAACCTGAACCCAGACTTTCTGTCGTTGGTAGAGAAACTGATAAATTATTTCATCATACTTTGCAAATGACAGTTCTCTACATTTGGGGATTACTGAGTGTCAGAGCTGCCCTGAAAACTGACAAGAGAGATATACCATTTTAGTGTCAGAGATGTGAAAAAGTTGTCCAAGCCAGTGTGGTGTTAATTTATACCCCTTGAAAGCACACACCCACAGCCATGTTCTTGCTCACATAAAAGAAATTCTGTAATTTTTCTCCTGGATAGGAAAACAAGGTTCTAGTGCCAAGATCTGCCTTGAAGAGCTTCGGAAGCAGTCATGCTTGCTTGGTTTCCTCACAGAACCCTGCTGCAGAGGACCTGCCAGCCGACGACAGCCCTTTCATCAGGCCCTCTGTGATGGCTCTGTGGGGCTGGCTTTATGCTTCTCCATTTTAATGGGCTAGGTTCTAAAATACTTTGGAACTTTTCTACATTCTACAGAAAATAAAAGGTCTTTTCTCCCTGGGTGTTTCTCTCATTCCAAAGGAATGAAGAGGGAAAAAATAAGAGGGGAAATAACAAAACCCCCTTTCTTTGTGTGTAATTAATAAATGGCTTTTAGGCATGGGCTCCCTTGGAAAGCTGTGGCCACACTGTACCTTTCTGTATTTTAGGTAAAGTCGCTAAAGAAAAAGGGAGTCTAGATAAATGTTTAACAATTACTATTAATAAATAAAAGGAACTCATACTGGCAATATGCCAAATGGTTCACAAAGCACTTTCCATTGTGAATCTTTGAGCTCTTCTGTGAAGTGGATAGGGTCTTTCATAGTTTGTTTGTTTTTTAAAGACTAAAGGACTTGTATTATCAAACAACTGGTAAACAGAAGTGTCAGACTCCAACCCAGTGACTGGTTTTCTGATTTCAAATTCAATGCCATCTTTTCATTATTATTTTTAATTGGAGGATAATTGCTTTACACTGTTGTGTTGGTTTCTGCCATACAACAGCACAAATCAGCCATAAGTGTGTGTGAGTGTGTGTGTGTGTGTATACATATATCACCTCCTTCTTGAGTGTCCCTCCCAGCCCAACCACCACCCCACCCCTCTAGGTCATCAGGAGCACTGGGCTCGGCTCCCTGTGTTGTAAGGCAACTTCCCACTAGTCTCTGCTTTGCAGGTGGTAGTATGAATATGTCAGCGCTACTCTCTCAATTTGTCCCACCCTCTCCTTCCCCTGCTGTGCCCACAAGTCTGTTCTCTACATCTGCATCTCTATTGTCCTGCAAATAGGTTCATCAATACCTTTTTCTAGATTCCATGCTGCTGCTGCGGCTAAAGTCGCTTCAGTCGTGTCCGACTCTTTGCGACCCCGTAGATGGCAGCCCACCAGGCTCTGCCGTCCCTGGGATTCTCCAGGCAAGAACACTGGAGTGGGTTGCCATTTCCTTCTCCAATGCATGAAAATGAAAAGGGAAAGTGAAGTCGCTCAGTCGTGTCCGACTCTTCATAACCCCATGGACTATAGCCTACCAGGCTCCTCCATCCATGGGATTTGCCAGGCAAGAGCACTGGAGTGGGTTGCCATTGCCTTCTCCGTACAAGTACATTAATATATGACATTTGTTTTTCTCTTTCTGACTTAATTCACTCTGTATAACAGGCTCTAGGTTCATCCACCTCAGTTCAACTGACTCACATTCATTCCTTTTTATGGATGAGTAATATTCCATTGTATATATGTACCACAACTTATCTATTCACCTGTCAATTCAAATCCAAATGCTACCTTGACTTCATAAAGCTATCTTTTTAATGATCATAGGCAAGTATTTATTTCAACACTCACTAATCTTTATTAACCTCAAGAATAAACAACAATAAAAGTCACCCATCAAACTTTACAAGTATTATAAAAATAAGTGGGGACTTACCCTGGTTATCCAATGGTTAAGCATCTGCCATTCAATGCAGGGGCTGTGGGTTAAATCCCTGATTAGGGAATAAGAACCCGCATTCTGCAGGACAACTAAGCTCGTGAACGGCAACTACTGAGCCCGTGCAATCTAAAGCCTGTGCTTCATAACTAGAGAAACCTGTGTGCCGCAACGTCAGAAACCTGCACTGCAGTGAGAAGCCCATGCGCCGCAACTGGAAAAGCCCTCTCAGTGCAGTGAAGACCCAGCACAGCCAAAAAAGAAGTGAATTCTTCAATATCCTAGATAAAGGGAGATTCTTCTCAGAGTCAATCTAAATGTAATAAAGGGAAAGACTGAGAACTTGAAAGTGCTAAGAAAACTTGTGTGTGGCAAAAAAAAAAAACCATAAATACACAAACACACACAAATTAGAGCTAATA
>NW_011494796.1:5551261-5558085 GCF_000754665.1 Bison bison bison | reverse complement strand
AGGTTGCAGGATGCAAAGTGAACATACTCAAAAAATAATTTGTCTTTCTATGCACAAGCATGGACAGAAAGAAAAGGAAATTAAGAAAATACTTCCATTTGTAATAACATAAAAAACCACAAAATACTTGAAAATAAATCTACCAAAATAAGTACAAAACTGGTACTATAAAACATGGTTGAAAGAAATTAAGACATAAATAAATAAGAGATATTTATGGATTTTACAAATTGAAAGGCTTAATACTGTTAAGATGTCGATATTTCACAATTGAAATATAGATTCACTGTAATCCTATCAAAATCCCAGCCGTTTCCTTTTTTTTTTTCTTTCCAGAAACTGGAAAGAAAAAGTTTATATTAAAATTCATAGGAAAATGTAAGGGACCCGGAATAGCCAAAGCAATCTTGAAAAAGAATAATAAAGTTGGAGATGTTACACTTAATGGATTTCAAAACTTACTACAAAATTTGTACTTGAATCTTCATAGTAGTGTTATTCATAATATCCATACTACTACTACTACTAAGTCGCTTCAGTCGTGTCCACCTCTGTGTAACCCCATAGATGGCAGCCCACCAGGCTCCCTCATCCCTGGGATTCTCCAGGCAAGAGTACTGGAGTGGGTTGCCATTTCCTTCTCCAATACATGAAAGTGAAAAGTGAAAGTAAGTCGCTCAGTTGTATCCGACTCTTAGCGACCCCAAGGACTGCAGCCCACCAGGCTCCTCCATCCATGGGATTTTCCAGGCAAGAGTACTGGAGTGGGGTGCCATTGCTTTCTCCAATAATATCCATAAACTTACTACAAAACAACAACAACGGAGATTGTGATATGGGCATAAGAATAGACATATAGCTCAATGGAATAGAATTGAAAGACTAGACATAAATCCTTACATTCTTGGTCAACTGACTTGGACATGGGTGCCAAGTAATTCAATGATGAAAGAATAATCCTTTTAATAAATGGTTCTGGGACAACTGAGAATCCACATACAAAAGAATGAAGTTAGACCCTTGCTTCATATCATATAAACACTTAATTTGAAATGAACACAAAAAACCCTTAAAGTCAACAATAAAAGACAAATAACTATATTAAAAATGGATAAAGGATTTGAATAGGCATACCTCCAAAGAAGATAAACAAAAGGCCAAGTAAACAGATAAAAAGATGCTGAACATCTTTAGTCATTAGAGAAATGCAAATCAGAACTACAGTGAGATACAATTCCACACGCTTTAGGATGTTTAAAATAAAACAGACAATTAAAAGGGTGGGTAAGGATGTGAAGAAAGCGAAACTCATTCATTACTCGTGGAGATGTAAAATGCTGAGGTCACTTTGGGAAATACTTTGGCAATTCCTCAAAAAGCTAAATATTGAGTTACTACATGATCCAAAAATTCCACTCCTAGACTTATACACAAGAGATCTGAAAATATACATCCTTGAAAACCTTATATATGAATGTTAATAGGAACATTATTCATAATAACCATAAAGTGGAGACAACCCAAATGTCAGTAAACTGATGAATATAAACAAAAGGAGTACTATTCAGTCATAAATAGGAAATGAAGTACTGATACATGCATGCTAAACACAAATGAACCTTGTAAAAATTATGCTAAATAACAGAAGTCAAAGACAAAAGGCCACATGTTATATGAACTGTCCATAACAGACAAATCCACAGAGATAGAGATTAGATGGTAGTTGCCAGAGGGTGGGAAGAGGAGGGAATAGGAATGGCTCCTAATGGGCACAAGGTTTCTCTTAAGGTGGTAAAAAATTTCTGGAATTAGATAGTAGTAATGGTTGTACAAAGAACATTCCAAAGAATAGCAAGAAGAGATAAGAAAGGCTTCCTCAGCGATCAATGCAAAGAAACAGAGGAAAACAACAGAATGGGAAAGACTAGAGATCTCTTCAAGTAAATTAGAGATACCAAGGGAACATTTCAAGCAAAGATGGGCTTGATAAAGGACAGAAATGGTATGGACCTAATAGAAGCAGAAGATATTAAGAAGAGGTGACAGGAATACACAGAAAAACTGTACAAAAAAGATCTTCATGACCCAGATAATCACAAAGGTGTGATCGCTCACCTAGAGCCAGACATCCTGGAATGTGAAGTCAGGTGGGCCTTAGAAAGCATCACTATGAACAAAGCTAGTGGAGGTGATGGAATTCCAGTTGAGCTATTTCAAATCCTGGAAGATGATGCTGTGAAAGTGCTGCACTCAACATGCCAGCAAATTTGGAAAACTCAGCAGTGGCCACAGCACTGGAAAAGGTGAGTTTTCATTCCAATCCTAAAGAAAGGCAATGCCAAAGAATGCTCAAACTACTGCACAATTGCACTCATCTCACACGCTTGTAAAGTAATGCTCAAAATTCTCCAAGCCAGGCTTCAGCAATACATGAACCATGAACTTCCAGATGTTCAAGCTGGTTTTAGAAAAGGCAGAGGAACCAGAGATCAAATTGCCAACATCTGATGGATCATGGAAAAAGTAAGAGTTCCAGAAAAACATCTATTTCTGCTTTATTGACTATGCCAAAACCTTTGACTGTGTGGATCATAATAAACTGTGGAAAATTCTTCAAGAGATGAGAATACCAGAACACCTGACCTGCCTCTTGAGAAATTTGTATGCAGGTCAGGAAGCAACAGTTAGAACTGGACATGGAACAACAGACTGGTTCCAAATAGGAAAAGGAGTTCGTCAAGGCTGTATATTGTCACCCTGCTTTATTTAACTTCTATGCAGAGTACATCATGAGAAACGCTGGGCTAGAATAAGAACAAGCTGGAATCAAGATTGCTGGGAGAAATATCAATAACCTCAGATATGGAGATGACATCACCCTTATGGCAGAAAGTGAAGGGGAACTAAGAAGCCTCTTGATGAAAGTGAAAGAGGAAACTGAAAAATTTGGCTTAAAGCTCAACATTCAGAAGACGAAGATCATGGCATCTGGTCCCATCACTTCATGGGAAATAGATGGGGAAACAGTGGAAAGAGTGTCACACTTTATTTTGGGGGGCTCCAAAATCACTGCAGATGGTGACTGCAGCCATGAAATTAAAAGATGCTTACTCCTTGGAAGGAAAGTTATAACCAACCTAGATAGCCTATTCAAAAGCAGAGACATTTCTTTGCCAATGAAGGTCCATCTATTTAAGGCTATGGTTTTTCCAGTGGTCATGTATGGATGTAAGAGTTGGACTGTGAAGAAAGCTGAGCGCCAAAGAATTGATGCTTTTGAACTGTGTGTTGGAGAAGACTCTTGAGAGTCCCTTGGACTGCAAGGAGATCCAAGCAGTCCATTCTGAAGAAGATCAGCCCTGGGATTTCTTTGGAGGCAATGATGCTGAAGCTGAAACTCCAGTACTTTGGCCACCTCATGTGAAGAGTTGACTCATTGGAAAAGACTCTGATGTTGGGAGGGATTGGGGGCAGGAGGAGAAGGGGACGACAGAGGATGAGATGGCTGGATGGCATCACTGACTTGATGGACGTGAGTCTGAGTGAACTCCAGGAGTTGGTGATGGACAGGGGGGCCTGGCCTGCTGCGATTCATGGGGTCACAAAGAGTCAGACATGACTGAGAGACTGAACTGAACTGAACTGAATGGTTGTACAACTTTGTGAGTACAATAAAACCACTAAATTGTACACTTTAATTATGATATATAAATTATCTCAATGAAATGCACAAAAATTAAAACACAAATGATAAATTGGGTGTAAAAATTTATGACAAATAGATAGTGTAATTTATAAAGAAATTTTAACTGTTAAGGCAAACTAGATAAAAATTCTATTAAATAGTGGACAAATAACATGAATAATTCACAAAAAAGGAAGTGCACAAAAATATACTGAAGTCCCTTAAATATGTGAAAAGATACTCAATTCCATTTTAAATAAGAGAAGTGTAGATTAAAACTATACTGAGATATCACTTCTCAACTATCAGATGGGAACTAATTCAAAAGCTTGATGATACATTCTTTTGAAAGGGGCTGTGGGCAAACAGGCACCCCTACACACCACTGATGGCAATAGAAATGGTAGAAGCCCAGTGGAAGGCAACTGGTAATAGCCTACAAAACTACCAATATATGCTCCCTTTGACCTCGCTGTCCCATTTCTAGGAATTTATTCTGAAGATACAACTCCAACAATACAAAAATACATATGTGTGAGGTTATTCACTACAACATTATTTTTATTTACCAAATACTAGAACCTAACCTAATGCCTTTGCCAACAAAGGTCCAACTAGTCAAGGCTATGGTTTTTCCTGTGGTCATGTATGGATGTGAGAGTTGGACTGTGAAGAAGGCTGAGCACCGAAGAATTGATGCTTTTGAACTGTGTGTTGGAGAAGACTCTTGAGAGTCTTTTTAAATAATTCACCTAATAACCAGTCCATCCTAAAGGAGACCAGTCCTGGGTGTTCATTGGAAGGACTGATGCTAAAGCTGAAACTCCAATACTCTGGCCACCTGATGCGAAGAGCTGACTCATTTGAAAAGACCCTGATGCTGCAAAAGATTGAAGGCAGGAGGAGAAGGGGATGATAGAGGATGAGATGGCTGGATGGCATCACTGACTCGATGGATGTGAGTCTGAGTGAACTCCGGGAGTTGGTGATGGACAGGGAGGCCTGGCGTGCTGCAATTCATGGGGTTGCAAAGAGTCAGACACGACTGAGCGACTGAACTGAACTGAACTGAACCTAATGCCAGTAGTCATGTACGGATATGAGAGTTGGACCATAAAAAAGGCTCAGCACTAAAGAATTGATGCTTTTGAACTGTGGTGTTGGAGAAGACTCTTGAGAGTCCCTTGGACAGCAGGGAGATCAAACCAGTCCATCCTAAAGGAAATCAACCCTGAACATTCACTGGAAGGACTGATGCTGAAGCTGAAGCTCCAATACTTTGGCCACCTGATGCAAAGAGCTGACTCATTAGAAAAGACCCTGATGCTGGGAAAGACTGAAGGCAGGAGGAGAAGGGAGCAGAAGAGAATGAAATGGTTGGATGGCATCAATGACTCAATAAACATGAGTTTGAGCAAAAGTGAAGGACAGGGAAGTCTGGTGTGCTGCAGTCCATGGGATCGCAGAGAGTCAGACACAACTTAGCTACTAAACAACAACAACTTAAATGCCAAAACATAAACTATTTTAAAAACTATGTTATGTACATAAAATAGAGCATTATCCATCTATATAACAAATAAAGAAGATTTAAATGAATTATAAAGTGATTTTTCAGGATGTATTGTTAGGTGAAAAAAGCAAATATGCACATAACAAATAGCTTGGTGAGAAGAGGGAGAGACATTTCAACTGATAAATGTACATAGAAGGACAGACGGAAAAATCACTGATTTGCAGCCATCATGGTAAAGACTGGCTTGCGAAAGACTCATCAATGGATGCTAAACTTGGAGAGACATTTCAAAGAGGAGTAAGATATTTACATAGTCTTAAAAATGTCTCTTTACAGAATGGTTATTGGCTGCAAACAGAAAAATTGTTATTATACAGTGAAGTAGCACACACATCACTGGAAGGTAAATTAAAGTCACCAGTGGAGGACAGATGAATTTCATGTGTCTCCAGATACAATACCCCCCAAAAATATAATGTCCTCTTGTAGCATTCTAGCTGGGCTTGCACTCAGAATCTAGCCAGGAGGAAGCATCAGATAAACCCAAACTAAGGCACAGTCTATGAAATAACTGGCCTGTATTCTTCAAAAATTTCATTGTCATTAAGAGACAATGACAAGCTGAGAAACTGTTTTGATTACAAAAGACCAGAGTCCTTGACAACTAAGTGCAGTACTTGATCGTGAACTTTATTTTTATTGGAGCAGGAAAAAATTGGCAAGAAGGACAGTATTGGGCTAACTGACAAAACAGAATATGGCCCATACCGATCTTAATATTCCTGAATTCACCTTTTCTGGATAGACCTGTGAACTCTGATGAGATTCTAGTATCCTATGAAACAAAGTTTGGGGAATGTGTAAACCAAGCTCAAATCTTTGCAATGCATACCACTGGGTCTTAGAAGCCATTTTTTATTCTAGTGAATTTTGTAAGGGGTGATGGCCCTTGCAGAAATACTCTGAGTATATCTTGATTTCTTGCTTTGAACTTTAGGAATTGGTGCAGCAAAGTCAGTGCTGAGACTTTGAGGGCAGGTCTGTCCTCAGCAGATCTTTGAGGGAGGGTATGGTCAGGATACATGGAGGGTATGTGGACTTGGAAAAAATTTAAATTAATAAAATTTGTAAAATGGGAGTTCAGTCACTCAGTCGTGTCTGACTCTTTGTGACCCCATGGATTGCAGCACACCAGGCTCCCCTGTCCATCACCAACTCCCAAAGCTTGCTCAAACTCATGTCCATCGAGTTGGTGATGCCATCCAACCATCTCATCCTCGGTCATCTCCTTCTCATCCTGCCTTCAGTCTTTCCCAGCATCAGGGTCTTTTCCAATGAGTCAGTGCTTCGCATCTGGTGGCCAAAGTATTGGAATTTTAGCTATAGCATCAGTCCTTCCAATGAATATTCAGGACTGATTTCCTTTAGCATTGACTGGTTGGATCCTTGCTGTCCAAGAGACTTTCAAGAGTCTTCTCCAACACCACAATTCAAAAGCATCAGTTCTTCGGTGCTCAGCTTTCTTCATAGTCCAGCTCTCACATCCATACTTGACTACTGGAAAAACCATAGCTTTGACTAGACGGACCTTTGTTGGCAAAGTAATGTCTCTGCTTTTTAATA
>NW_011494796.1:5544520-5551161 GCF_000754665.1 Bison bison bison | reverse complement strand
CAGCCATGAAATTAAAAGACGCTTACTCCTTGGAAGAAAAGTTATGACCAACCTAGATAGCATATTCAAAAGCAGAGACATTACTTTGCCAACAAGCTCTGTCTAGTCAAGGCTATGGTTTTTCCAGTGGTCATGTATGGATGTGAGAGTTGGACTGTGAAGAAGGCTGAATGCTGAAGAATTGATGCTTTTGAACTGTGGTGTTGGAGAAGACTCTTGAGAGTCCCTTGGACTGCAAGGAGATCCAACCAGTCCATTCTGAAGAAGATCAGCCCTGGGATTTCTTTGGAAGGACTGATGCTGAAGCTGAAACTCCAGTACTTTGACCACCTCATGCGAAGAGTTGACTCATTGGAAAAGACTCTGATGCTTGGAGGGATTGGGGGCAGGAGGAGAAGGGGACGACAGAGGATGAGATGGCTGGATGGCATCACTGACTCAATGGATGTGAGTCTGAGTGAACTCCAGGTAATGGACAGGGAGGCCTGGCGTGCTGCGATTCATGGGGTTGCAAAAAGTCTGACACGACTGAGTGACTGAACTGAAACTGAACTGAGGGTGGTCATAGCTTTTCTTCCAAGGAGCAAGCATCTTTTAATTTCATGGCTGCAGTCACCAACTACAGTGATTTTAGAGCCCAAATAAAGAAAGTCTCTCACTATTTCCATTGTTTCCCCATCTATTTGGGAAGAAGACCAGATGCCATGATCTTAGTTTTCTGAATGCTATGTAAAATAGTATTAAAAAAGTTGACAAAGTTGGTGTAAAAGTAGCTCAATTAAGAGCAAAGAAAAGCAAATTTCTGGTGGCCAGGTAAATCAAAACAACCCTTTGGCAGAATGTCAATAAAAATCAAGAAGTATAAAATATTAATGCTTTACCTACCAGCAGTTTAACTTCTGGTAATTTATATTGGCAAATAACTTAAAGAAAGACAAAAGTTTTTTATAAGAATATTAAGAATTATTGATACTAGCAAAAAATTGCAAATCTACCAGTGTTCTTTTGTGTAGTACATGTCCCGACCAGCCACAGACAGAACGTTGGTCTAAAGCTGGACCCCCCCATCTCCTTCACCACCCCACATCTGTGCACCTCCCAGGCCTGTCATTTCCGCTCTCCGTACATCTGTATCAGCTCCGTCCAGGTCGCTCCATTCTCACGACACCGCCTGAGTCCGGGCTGTCACCGTCCCTACCTGGTCTGCTGCAGCATCTCCTGAGCCACCTCCCTGCTTATCTCTCTGCCGTCCAGGCCATTCTCCATGCTGCAGAGCAACACTTCTAGACAGACAATCTGATGATGTCCCTCTCCCTGCTTGAAAACCCTTAACTGCCCTTAGGATGAAGCTCGAATTCCTTACCATGACTTTCCACACCCATTGCCCAGGGATCAGGAACTCCTCGCAGTTCCCCCAAATGTGTCAAACCTTGTCTTACCTTCAGAACTTTCCATGTACTCTGCCCCGTGCCTGGGTCGGTCTTCCCTGCCTCTTGGTACTTTCTGAGGCAGGCATCTGCATGCATTACCTTTGCTTCCTCACACCTCACTCACAGTACAATCTGGATTCTGTCCTCATTAGTGCCCCAGGGCTTCCCTCAACTAGGCCATCAATAAAAGGAAAAGAAAAACAAGAGAAGGAGAGGGAGAACTTTCCCAAAATTCACATATTGCACCAGCAGGCACGGTGCCCAACGCTTCACAAATATTAACTCACTTTTCCTCCCAACAGCTCCGTGTCCTCCAGAACAGCAAAAGGTTTCAAAAGGAAGAGGATCTCTCTTTCTTCTTTACTTTTCTTCCTGTTTTTCTGGCAAAATCTTCTTTTTTGCTTTACCGATTTATCCTTCTTTATGCAACCAACAAATACCAACGTTCCTCAAGACTCTGTCATCCTTTTCCCTTCTCACTCCATGAAGCCTCCCTGGGTGATCTCACTCTCTCCCAAGGCAATTACTGTGTACAAGGGGAGGACTTTTTAAACTATTTTCTCAACTCTAGTCCTGATTATATAACTATCTAGCTGTTGCTGCTGCTTGGATGCCTTAGGGCATCTCAGACTCACCATCAAAACCTGAGCTCATCTGGTCATCCCTCAGTCACCCCTGCTCCCCCACACACATCTTCTCAGGTGTCCAGACTAGAAACCCAGGAGTCGTCTTCGACTCTTCCCCTTCCCTCTTTGTCCTGTATCCTTTCAATTTCTATATCTCATAAATTCTGCCTCCTAAATCTTTGTCATACCCAACTCCTTCATCCTTACTAACATCATCCTGGTTTAAGCCACCTCCATCTTCACCTTCACTACTTCAGTCTGGCTCCACTTCAGGCATACCCTCCCCCGTCTACTCTCTACATACCAGCCAGAATTACCTTTCAAAAAACAGTGCATTTAAATCTGGGCTATGCCATTTATTGACTGTGTACTCCTGGGCATATCACTCAACTGTCCTAATTCTTGACTGACTTATCTATAAAATGATAATAATAAATCATAGGATAGTTATTAGTATTTAAGGGAGATGATCCAGAGAAAGTGAGAGAATGGCACACTCTAATAAACTGTGCATGGGAGTCTAAACAGTCATACAAATTTGTAAAGAAATAGCAATAAAGAACTCTCAGTACTGTATCATTATATCTGATTTGAAATAAAAAATGAGTTAGTCTATATTTTACAACTTTAATAGGGAAAAATTCTCAGAAAACAATTCAAAAGGTGCTTTTAGCAGATGACACCATATAAAAACATCAAACTAATGTGATGGTTAGTTGTATGCATCAGCTTGGCTAGGCGGTGGTGTCTAGTTGGTAGGTCAAATACTAGTACCTCATTGTTAGGTCAAATACTAGTTTAAATGTTGCTTTGAATGTACATTGTAGTCGTGATTAACATTTATGATCAGTAGACTTTGAATGAAGGAGATTACCTTCAACAATATGAGTAGGCCTCATACAGAACAAAAGGCTGAGGTTCCAGTAAAGAAGGGGGGCTGTGACATAGAGACTCTGCTTGTGTTTTCAGCTGGCCCACCTACCCTGTGGATTTCAGACTTGTCAGCCCCCACAACTGTGTGAGCCAATTCCTTAAATAAATCCTTCTCTTTCTCTATGTATACATCCAACTGGTTCTGTTTTGGAGAACCCTAACTGACACACTCACAGACGAATCTTTTAATGATAAAGTGGAACAGCAGCTACCAGATGACAGTTCTAAGTAACTTCAGGTAAAGGTCGCAGAATGTGGTAGAAAATAACCCTAATACCTTTGGTCACATAATCTGTACATAGATAAGCTTTAAAGTATAAAAAGCTTTGTCTGTGAAACAAGACTTAAATTACGCACCCGCATGAGAAAGCCACCTTCAGGGAGTCCCGGGTTGTTTGTGGAGCAGGCACGGGTAACAGAGGACTGGTAATCCCATGCTTGCCCACGTGGGCACCTATGTGAAGATGTTTGTTGAACTTTTACTCCAGGTGGTGTTGTATGTACCTAGAGCACATAACTAAGCCAGACATTCTCAGAGCTGCTATTCCACTTTTGTCCGTGAGAAGCAGTGGGTCAGAACAGCTTTGGTGGCCAGGACACTGCAGCTTACCTGTATAAGGTTGTTGATGGATGCATCATGAAATCCCAGGGCTTGCTCTGCAGCTGCCAACTCCCGCAGTATTGGTACACACTCAAGACTTTTTTCACCTCTACTGATCTCAGTATATTCTAAAGCCTCTTGGTAGTGGGGCAGAGCTTCTTTTGATTTCTTCTGACCTTGATATACCCTAAAAAACAAAGGGATTATTTTTTAAATAATTAAAATGGGAGATACTGAAAATAAAAGATGCTGACTCCTATTCCCCAGGTTCATTTATTAGGCAGCTAAGCCTTATTTTCCTCCAAGGATCAGCAGGGCATAGTGGTTAAGAGGAGAGACATTGGGATAATCAGGAAGATTGAAATCATGGCTCTATCACTTACTAGGTGTAGGACCTTCAAGTCACTCAACAGTTTCTCATCTGTAAGTTAACAAAAGGTATCTTGAAAAGAAAAAGCTATGTTAAAAGAAAACCTATGACAAACCTAGATAGTGTATTCAAAAGCAGAGACATCACTTTGCCAACAAAGGTCCATATAGTCAAAGCTATGGTTTTTCCAGTAGTCATGTACAGATGTGAGAGTTGAACCATAAAGAAGGCTCAGAGCTGGAAAAAATGGATACTTTTGAACTGTGGTGTTGGAGAATACTCTTGAGAATTCCTTGGATAGCAAGGAAATCAAACCAGTCAGTCCTAAAGGAAATCAACCCTGAATATTCACTGAAAGGACTGCTGCTGAAGCTGAAGCTCCAATACTTTGGCTATCTGATGCAAATAGCCAACTCACTGGAAAAGACCCTTACTGGGAAAGATTGAGGGCAGGAGGAGAAGGGGGTGACAGAGGATGAGATGGTTGGATGGCATCACCGACTCAATGGACACGAGCATGAGCAAATTCCAGAAAACAGTGAGGGACAGAGAAGCCTGGTGTGCTGCAGTCCATGGAGTTGCAAAGAGTTGGACATGACTTAGCGACTGAAAAACAACAAGTTAACGATAATAACAGTGCCCGCTTCACTGCATTGCTATGAAGATTAAATTAAAGTGGTTGATACTAATAAAAAGAACATCTAGAATAGTCTCTGACACAGTAGTAAGCACTGTGGAGGTGTTGGTTTAAAAAATATAAAATATTAAAACAACAACAGTAATCAGAAAGCACGCTAAGATGCTGATAACTAATCTACTGAGAAATTATAGAAATTTCCCAGTTTGATGAGTGTGTAAAGCACTCTCATTAACTGTTGGGAAGAATGTAACTTGGGTACAAGCTTTTCTATACCAGAATTATACATATATATGTATACATATTTCTGCTAATTGCACTTTAAGTAGTTTATCTTGAGAAATACTCTGGCACAAGAACTATATATAAGAATGTTTATTGAAGCATTCTTTGTAATACTGGAAAAGTATAACGCACTTAAAATACCTCAGTAGATTATTATTAAGTGGGTTATAGTAAGTACATCTACATTGTGGAATGCCATGTAGCCATTAAAGTTAATTTTGATCTGTATTTATCATCATAGAAGTATATCCACTATATATTATTCAGCAAAAAGGCAGATTACAAAACACTTTATATAATCTTGAAGAAAGTGAAAGTCACTCAGTCGTGTCTGACTCTGCTCCGTGATCTACACAGTCCTTGGAATTCTCCAGGCCAGAACACTGGAGTGGGTAGCCTTTCTCTTCTCCAGGGGATCTTCCTATCCCAGGATTGAACCCAGGTCTCCTGCATTGCAGGTGGATTCTTTACCAGCTAAGTCATAATCTTACACATGTGAAAATCTTGCATCTAATCTACATGTAAACATATGCATAAAGAGCTATCTAAATGTCACTAAAATGTTAGCAATAGTTATTTCTAAGGAGTTTTGAATTATTTTACTCTTACTTATACTTTATAAATTTCCCAAATTTTCTTCTATAAAAATATATTACTTTTACATGAGAAAAATGTTAATTTAAAGGTGGTAGTGGGAAAATCGCAGAAGGCACTGGGGACCCACTCCAGTACTCTTGCCTGGAAAATCCCATGGGCAGAGGAGCCTGGTAGGCTGCAGTCCGTGGGGTTGCTAAGAGTCGGACACGACTGAATGACTTCACTTTCACTTTTCACTTTCACGCATTGGAGAAGGAAATGGCAACCCACTCCAGCGTTCTTGCCTGGAGAATCCCAGGGACGGAAGCCTGGTGGGCTGCCGTCTATGGGGTTGCAGAGAGTTGGGCACGACTAAAGTGACTTAGCAGCAGCAGCAGCAATTATAAAAAAAATTAATAAACAGAAACCTCAATTAAATAGAGTCAGGAGCCCAGAATTTGGAATTTTCCTGCCCTGGAAGGACAGCGGAGCCCAATGGGAAGAAGAAAGACTCCTCTTCATTCCTGGCAAGAACTTAGCCAGTGAAAAGTCATGGACTCTTTGTGTACTCTGGCTCTCTCAAATTCTTTCCTCTTCTATAAAAGCATTTTCCTTCCCTGGCCAGGTGGAGTCTTGCATATCATTCACCATGGTTTCAAACCCCCAGATTGAAATTTTCTGCCGACCCTTTATGAACCTAATTTTTTATTTCTGGAGAAATAACTGGCAGCCTTTTTTTTTTTTTTTTTCCCTAGGTCAACATAGTCATTGAATACTTTTCACAACTAGTTTGCCCTCCAGTAAATTTCAAAGGAAATGACTAATAGGGTTACTTTTCAGATCTGTGGTTCAGATGATCATAGTGAAATAAAATGTTCATTGAATAGCTTATGAACTGGGATACGTTCTATAATTGTAAAGAGGTTGACAACACCAGAGGAGGTCAGGGATATGTTCCTGGACCAAGAAGCATCTAGGTTGTAACTTGCAGGAACTCTAACATTGGATGGTTCTTTGAAGACCTACAAGACCTTTTAGAACTAACACCCAAAAAAGATGTCCTTTTCATTATAGGGGACTGGAATGCAAAAGTAGGAAGTCAAGAAACACCTGGAGTAACAGGCAAATTTGGCCTTGGAATACAGAATGAAGCAGGGCAAAGACTAATAGAGTTCTGCCAAGA
>NW_011494796.1:5543592-5544420 GCF_000754665.1 Bison bison bison | reverse complement strand
AGCACCTGGAGTAACAGGCAAATTTGGCCTTGGAATACAGAATGAAGCAGGGCAAAGACTAATAGAGTTCTGCCAAGAAAATGCACTGGTCATAGCAAACACACTCTTCCAACAACACAAGAGAAGACTCTACACATGGACATCACCAGATGGTCAATACCAAAATCAGACTGATTATATTCTTTGCAGCCAAAGATGGAGAAGCTCTATACAGTCAACAAAGACAAGACCAGGAGCTGACTGCGGCTCAGATCATGAACTCCTGATTACCAAATTCAGACTTAAATTGAAGAAAGTAGGGAAAACCACTAGACCATTCAGGTACGACCTAAATCAAATCCCTTATAATTATACAGTAGAAGTGAGAAATAGATTTAAAGGACTAGATCTGATAGATAGAGTACCTGATGAACTATGGAATGAGGTTTGTGACATTGTACAGGAGACAGGGATCAAGAACATCCCCATGGAAAAGAAATGCAAAAAAGCAAAATGGCTGTCTGGGGAGGCCTTACAAATAGCTCTGAAAAGAAGAGAAGCCAAAAGAAAAGGAGAAAAGGAAAGATATAAGCATCTGAATGCAGAGTTCCAAAGAATAGCAAGAAGAGATAAGAAAGCCTTCCTCAACGATCAATGCAAAGAAATAGAGGAAAACAACAGAATGGGAAAGACTAGATATCTCTTTAAGAAAATTAGAGATATCAAGGGAATGTTTCATGCAAAGATGGGCTCGATAAAGGACAGAAATGGTATGGACCTAACAGAAGCAGAAGATATTAAGAAGAGGTGGCAAGAATACACAGAAGAACTGTACAAAAAAGATCTTCA
>NW_011494796.1:5542369-5543492 GCF_000754665.1 Bison bison bison | reverse complement strand
AGATATTAAGAAGAGGTGGCAAGAATACACAGAAGAACTGTACAAAAAAGATCTTCACGACCCAGATAATCACGATGGTGTGATCACTGACCTAGAGCCAGACATCCTGGAATGTGAAGTCAAGTGGGCCTTAGAAAGCATCATTATGAACAAAGCTAGTGGAGGTGATGGAATTCCAGTTGAGCTCTTTCAAATCCTGAAAGATGATGCTGTGAAAGTGTTGCACTCAATATGCCAGCAAATTTGGAAAACTCAGCAGTGGCCACAGGACTGGAAAAGGTGAGTTTTCATTCCAATCCTAAAGAAAGGCAATGCCAAAGAATGCTCCAACTACCACACAATTGCACTCATCTCACACGCTTGTAAAGTAATGCTCAAAATTCTCCAAGCCAGGCTTTAGCAATAACGTGAACCATGAACTTCCAGATGTTCAAGCTGGTTTTAGAAAAGGCAGAGGAACCAGAGATCAAGTTGCCAACATCTGCTGGATCATGGAAAAAGCAAGAGAGTTCCAGAAAAACATCTATTTCTGCTTTATTGACTATGCCAAAGCCTTTGACTGTATGGATCACAATAAACTGTGGAAAATTCTGAAAGAGATGGGAATACCAGAACACCTGACCTGCCTCTTGAGAAATCTGTATGCAGGTCAGGAAGCAACAGTTAGAACTGGACATGGAACAACAGACTGGTTCCAAATAGGAAAAGGAGTACGTCAAGGCTGTATATTGTCACCCTGCTTATTTAACTTCTATGCAGAGTACATCATGAGAAACGCTGGATTGGAAGAAACACAAGCTGGAATCAAGATTGCTGGGAGAAATATCAGTACCCTCAGATATGTAGATGACACCACCCTTATGGCAGAAAGTGAAGAGGAACTAAAAAGCCTCTTGATGAAAGTGAAAGTGGAGAGTGAAAAAGTTGGCTTAAAGCTCAGCATTCAGAAAACTAAGATCATGGCATCCGGTCCCATCACTTCATGGGAGATAGATGGGGAAACAGTGGAAACAGTGTCAGACTTTATTTTTTTGGGCTCCAAAATCACTGCAGATGGTGACTGCAGCCATGAGATTAAAAGACGCTTACTCCTTGGAAGGAAAATTATGACCAACCTAGATAG
>NW_011494796.1:5514347-5542180 GCF_000754665.1 Bison bison bison | reverse complement strand
CTTTGGAAGGAATGATGCTAAAGCTGAAACTGCAGTACTTTGGCCACCTCATGCGAAGAGTTGACTCATTGGAAAAGACTCTGATGCTGGGAGGGATTGGGGGCAGGAGGAGAAGGGGACGACAGAGGATAATATGGCTGGATGGCATCACTGACTCGATGGACATGAGTCTGAGTGAACCCTGGGAGTTGGTGACGGACAGGGAGGCCTGGCGTGCTGCGATTCATGGGGTCGTAAAGAGTCAGACACGACTGAGCGACTGAACTGAACTGAACTGAGCGTTGGAAAGAAGAGATTAATAGATGGTCTAGTAATGCTGGACTTATCTTCTAACTCTCTTAATGAGCTTAGAATGTAGTGGATACCAAGTAGCTTTATTGTTGTTAAGTTGTTCAGTCGGGTCTGACTCTTTTCGACCCCACGGACTGCACTACGCCAGGCTTCCCTGTCCTCCACCATCTCCCGGAATTTGCTCAAACTCACATCCCTTGAGTTGGTGGTTCCACTTTGTACATATCATATTTTATTTTTTGAGAGAAAATCCACTAGCATCTATGGTGATAGAAAGAGGCTTTTAAATATATGGCTGGTAACAAATCACTTAGCCAAACAATTAGATTCCTGGTAGACAAAGATTAAGTAACTGAAAACAGGAGTCAGCAAACTGTGGTCTATGGACCAAATCTACTCACTGACTACTTTTGTAAATAAAGTTTTATTGACATAGTCAGGCCCACTTGTTTACTTATTATCTACAGCTGCTTTTGCACTACAGTGGCAGAGTTGAATAGTTGCAACAGACACTATATGGCCTACAAAGGCAAAAACATTTATGGTCTGGGTCTTTACAGAAAAAGTTTGTACACCAACTTTTTATCTAGAATCTAGAAAAAGTCACAAACTTTTAAAATGACCTCTGATTTTTTTTTTTTAACGTAATTTAGCCTAGAGAACTCAGACAATGCCATAGATATTTCATCAAAGGAAAACAAAATTCAATTTCCTTTCTTATCTTCATAAATGATGAAGAGTGTGCCAAGGAAGTAAAGAAGAGGCCCTTTGTTTCCAAAGTTGCCTGTAAAAGTCATAGAATAGTAATAAAGCCAACACAAATGGCAAGACGATTTCACCTGGGCAACAACTTTAAAAGAAAGCAATATCCACAGCTTAGCAATCAAGCTTACACATGAGGAAAAAATAGAAAAGCACATGAAACAAGGCATATGTTAATTCATATATCAAAAATCCTTCCTTTCCTGAGATAGAACACAGAAGAAAAATATTTGGGGTTTTGTGAAGCCATCTAGCAACTATCTTAGCTGAAGCATGCACAGCACTCCAAGTTAACACAGCAGTATCTTTTCAGGTATCAAAATGTCATCCTTCAGACACACCTGACTCTCAGAATTTTCTAGAAAAGAATACAGTGTGAGAGGCAGGGCAATCAGTTACAAATACTGCAACAGGAGAAGAAAACCCAAACAGTAGTTTTAGCATCCTTCCTAACTAGGACACACAACTCTGGGCAAGTACAAGATGCTCTGAACCTTGGTTTCATCGTCTGAACACTGGGGTCCAGTAGGGTTGCCGTGAGCATCAAAGGAGATGTCTGAACCTGCTTTAAAACTGAAGCCAGCCATGCAGGCTGATATGAAGTGCCTACACACAATCATGCCCTTCACTCCTTCCCTCCCGGCCTGTGGTCTCTTTGGAACCGAGAGGCACAGTTTCGGGTTGTTCTCAAGTTGAAACGGGCTGAGGTGTGGGCTCAGCTTGTCCCCACCTGCATAAAATTCTACCCAAATAACGGGTAGAATCAGTCAAACTCATGCCTGCAAGTGAGGCAGGCATTTTCTTACACAACTGGGCTTTTAAAAAAATTGAGAATAATTTACTACAAGAGAAATATATAGTCATCATTAAATGAAGAGATATTAAAAATTAAAATATATCAATGTAATCACAACATCTAAAGATGACTGCTATACACTTTGATATATATACTTCCAGGTGATTTTCTATGCATTTTTTAAAAAGATCATAATGTTTTAGAATATGTGGCAATGAACGGTATACTATCACTTTTAGTGGCTGCATGGTGCTATATAAAGTTTGACTGACCATTCATCTTCAAAAGTATTTGAAAGTGAAAGTGTTAGTTGCTCAGTCATGTCCGACTCTTTGCAACCCATGACTGTAGGCTGCCAAACTCCTCTGTCCATGGAATTCTTCAGGCAAGAACACTGGAGTGGGTTTCCATTCCTTTCTCCAGAGGATCTTCCTGATCCAGGGACTGAATCCGGGTGTCCTACATTGCGAGTGGATCCTTTACTGTCTGAGCTACCAGGGAAGTTCCCATCTTCAAAAATATTGTTTAGGACATATAAAAAAATGGATGGTGAAAAATACAGCTTGTGGAAAATTGTTACAAATCATATATTTCTGATGAGGGACTTGAATCCAGAATATATAAAGAACTCCTACAATAGTAATAAAAGATAAATAACCCAATTTAAAAACGAGCAAAACATCTGAATAGTCATTTCTCTGAAGATGCACACATAAAGAGATGTTCATCATTAGTCATCAAGACAACACAAATCAAAATTACAATGAGATACCACTTTACATCCATTAGGATGGTGGCATAACAACAATGATTTTTAAAAAGATAGTAACAGTGTTGATAAGGATGTGGAGAAATTGGATCCTCACACACTGCTTGTGGTTATGTAAAATTGTACAGTTGCTTTGGAAAACAGTGTCAGTTTCTCAAAAGTTTAAACAAGGAATTCCTGGATGACCTCACAATACACTACTAGGTATATACCCAAAAGAAATGAAAACATACGTTAACATAAAGACTTGTACATGAATGTTCATAACTGCACAGTTCATAAGAGGCAAAAAGTAGAAACAACCCAAATGTCCACCAACTAATTGAAGAATGAATGAACAAAATGTGGTATGTTCATGCAATAAAATGTTATTTGGCCATAAAAGGGAAGTTTTGATATATGTTACAACACAGATGAACCTTGAAAAAAGTATGCTAAGTGAAAGGGACCAGTCACAGAAGACTACATACCATAAGGTTCCATTCATATGAAATGTGCTCAACAGGCAAATCCATACAGACTGAAAGTAGTAGTTGCCAGGGGTTGGGGAACTTGAGAATGGTGAGAGACTGCTAATGGAATGAAAATGTAAAATTGCTTGTGGTGATGGTTGCATACTAAAAACCATCAAATTGTATACTTTAATTGAGTGAACTATATGGTATGTGAATTATATCTAAATAAATCTATTATTTTTGAAAAGTTTGTGAACATTTGGAAGCAAAATGAATTACAGATGAGACTCAGTAATAACCATTAACAGTCATTTTTGTTTAAAGAAATAACTGTACTAAAATCATTAAGCAAAAATGAAAATATTTTAAGCCTAACATCATCTGCAAGCTAGACAGTACTCCTAACTTACTCATTTAAAGCAGCTCAGAAAGATATGTGGGTTTTGGCTCTAAATTGGTCCTGATTCACTGGATGATCCTACCCGACTCTTTTGGGGGGCAGGTTAGAACAGGTCCGGCTGCACCTGACACTCAGCACAGGGGACATTTCCACAGGGATGCCATAAATCACGGAAAAGGCAATGGCACCCCACTCCAGTACTCTTGCCTGGAAAACCCCATGGACCGAGGAGCCTGGTGGGCTGCAGTCTATGGGGTTGCTAAGTCAGACACGACTGAGCAACTTCACTTTCACTTTTCACTTTCATGCATTGGAGAAGGAAATGGCAACCCACTCCAGTGTTCTTGCCTGGAGAGTCCCAGGGATGGGGGAGCCTGGTGGGCTTCAGTCGTGTCCGACTCTGCAGTCGCACAGAGTCGGACATGACTGAAGCGGCTTAGCAGCAGCAGCAGCCATAAATCAGGCTTGAACATTGAGCTACTGGTCTCTCTTTAACCTTCCAGAGCTGTTGGCATGTCTCCTGAGGAGCTCTATGTCCTGGAGATCTCCAGGGGAAAGCCTCGGTCTACGCAAAGCAGTAAATTCACAGAAAGGAAAGACAACAAAAATATTTTTAATGGCATACTCTAGTAAATTAATTACACAATAAGTTTAAATATGTTAATATATTTCATATCATGACCCCAGATGAGGAAGCATGTAGAAATGGGTGATAAACCTGGAATTTTTTCCTGTCAGCTGATTGGTTCAAGCCAATAAGCTGTGGTTAAGGAAATTAGCCAAGTACTGGTAGGTCAGAGAAGAAAAATGAATTCAGTGTGGCTCCCAACTCCCAGATTAGCAGAATTCACGACGGGACAACATGAGGCTGGAACAGAAACACCAATCCTGCAGCCCAAAGCTGAGTGAAGCACACCAGGCCGTCTAGGGGATAATGGATGGATTTGGAGACATACCAGTGGCTCTGCCGGGACCCTGGTTTCCCTGAACTTGATGAGTTCAGACGACTCATGAGAGTCATCTAAGCATTCCCGTTTGGCTTCCATGATGCCGGTTCTCTTCTCTGCGGACTTTTGCTGGTCCTTCTATCTGGAGTGTTCTCCCTTCCATTTCTGCCTGGCTAACTGCCATTCATCTTTCTACCATCTCTCTTCCAGTTTCAGTTTGGCTGTCTCCTCCTTAAGTTAGCCTTCCCTGCAAGGGCCAGAACTAGTGTGAGACCAGGGAGACATTAGGATACATCATTTAAGGAGGTGCTCATGCTCAGGGTTGGAAAAGAGCAGGGTTGGCATCCAGGTGTGAGTGCCTCCTTAAATGGTGTGGTTTGGGCACCTGGCTTCCTCATCCTAGTGCTGGCTCAGTTCCCTGACATCCCAGGCTGGGCTGGGTGCCTCTGTGAACACCTGACTGTGCTCCCACAGAACTGTGAACCTCCCTGCTCTGGATACATCTCTCATAGTGAATTATAAGTGCCTGGAGATTCAGCACTATCCCTTTAGGCAGGACTCTGAGAAAGCAGAGGCCAAGTCTAACACATTCATCCTGACATCCCCAGCAACTTGCGGTGTCTAACACACAGTGGGTGCTTGCTGTCTATGGAAGGAGAAAGGAGGCAAGACAGAGGGAGAAACCTGCAGATTCATTGACTTTGAGGCTATAGCTCTTACCTTAATTTTCATAGATGTTTGGAATAGATTTTAGGGAAAATATTTAAGAAAGGAACATATTTTCACATTGATATAGTAGCAAAAATATTAAACTGTTCCTCTAATTAAAGGTTGGAGAAATTATTGAAATTTTATAAAGGGTTAGGGTAGAAACCTTGTAAGAATCTATTAGGCATTGAGTTGTATACCCCCAACTCAAATTCACCCTCAGTATACCTTAGTCTTCATCCTTAGTACCTCAAAATGTGACTTTATTTGGAGATAGCATCATCGCAGACATAATTAACTATATTAAGAAAATGTCATACTGGATAATATTTGCAACCCCATGGACTATAGCCCGCCAGGCTTCTATGTCCATGGAATTCTCCAGGCAAGAATACTAGAGTGGGTAGCTGTTCCCTTCTCCAGGGGTTCTTCCTGACCCAGGGATCAAATCCAGGTCTCCTGCACGGCAGGTGGATTCTTTACCATCTGATCCACCAGTGAAGCCCCACTATAACTGGTATCCTTATAAAAGGAGAAACTCAGATACAGAGACACAGGGAGAATGCCATGTGAACATAAAGGCAGAGACTGGTGTGATGTATCTGTCAGACAAAGAACACCAAAGTTGCCAGTTAGGAGAGAGTCGTGGAACACCTCATAGTCCCCAGAAAGAACCAACATCACCCAGGTGTTCATCTCAGAACTGAGAACGAATAACTTTTCGTTAAGTCTCCTCACTGGCAGTACTTTGTTATGGCAGCCCTAACAAACTAGAGCAGAACTCCTGCTGGCTGACTCCAGGCTCAGAGATTTTCCTTTCATCAGCACCCTACCAGATGAATACTGGGTGTGCTCACCCAGGGCAGCTAGTTAGATAGGGAAGCATCAATTTTTCTTTTTTAAATCACATTGTGGTCAAGTCCAAATGGTAACTTTCCATTACTTCGCTGCCTGGAAATTTAATTTGAGTATCTGCTGAGAAGGAGACCTGGAAGGAGGCAATTTCAGCAGGAACCAACACATGGCTTTCATTGACAATAGTTTCGCCCTTGTTACAAGAATGTCTGCATGATGGCACAGACCTCTTGAATCCAGTGACATCCAACAAGCTGTTGGCAGGAGGCCCAGCCCTGAAGGGACATAGTCACACATGAAGGTGACCTGTTGCCATTTCTGAACTAAGTTTAAAGATTTTTGTCAAACTATCCTTGGCCTCACATTTCAAACCCTAGAGAATTCTTCAGACTCTGAGTCCATGTTTCATCTGTAGGTAAAGCTATTTACCTCCTCACTTAATTTAATAATAATTTTATTCAAAGTGAAAAAAATCAGATCCCTCATACCATGTACACAAAAGTTCCAAGTGACTTGGAGATCTCAATTTAAAAAGCAAAGCTTTGATCTGTTTGAGAGAAAATATAAGGAAAAGTAATATATGATTTGGAAATATGGCAGGGCTCCCATGGTGGCTCAGACAGTAAAGAATCCACCTGCAATGCAGGAGATGCCAGTTTGATCACTGGGTCAGGAAGATCCCCTGGAGAAAGCAATACCTACTCCAGTATTCTTGCCCGGAGAATTCCACGGACAGAGGAGCCTCAGTTCAGTTCAGTCGCTCAGTCGTGTCCGACTCTTTGAGACCCCATGAATTGCAGCACGCCAGGCCTCCCTGTCCATCACCATCTCCGGAGTTCACTCAAACTCACGTCCATCGAGTCAGTGATGCCATCCAGCCATCTCATCCTCTGTCGTCCCCTTCTCCTCCTGCCCCCAATCCCTCCCAGCATCAGAGTCTTTTCCAATGAGTCAACTCTTTGCATGAGGTAGCCAAAGTACTGGAGTTTCAGCTTTAGCATCATTCCTTCCAAAGAACACGCAGGGCTGATCTCCTTTAGAATGCACTGGTTGGATCTCCTTGCAGGCCAAGCGACTCTCAAGAGTCTTCTCCAACACCACAGTTCAAAAGCAGTCAATTCTTCGGCTTTCTTCACAGTCCAACTCTCACATCCATACATGACCACAGGAAAAACCATAGCCTTGACTAGATGGACCTTTGTTGGCAAAGTAATGTCTCTGCTTTTGAATATGCTGTCTAGGTTGGTCATAACTTTCCTTCCAAGGAGTAAGTGTCTTTTAATTTCATGGCTGCAGTCACCATCTGCAGTGATTTTGGAGCCCCCCAAAAATAAAGTCTGACACTGTTTCCACTGTTTCCCCATCTATTTCCCATGAAGTGTTGGGACCAGATTCCATGATCTTGGTTTTCTGAATGTTGAGCTTTAAGCCAACTTTTTCACTCTCCTCTTTCACAGGCTGCAATTCATGGGGTTGCAAAGGGTTGAACACTGCAAAGAGTGACTAACACTTTCTTTTCACTTCAACTCCATAATTTTGAGATAGGTAATGACTTCTTAAATAAGTTACAGATCATAATGAAAGAGGTTTGGTAAATTAGGTCACATTAAAAATAAAAATTCCTGTGGATCAAAATTCATCGTAAAGAAAGTGATAAGGGCAGACTACACATTAGGGTGCACACAATATATGTAAGCAGCAAATGACATGTGATCAGAAATTGGAAAAATATCTACACGTTAATAAGAAAAATGCAAATAGCTCAGTTAAAAAATTGAGTAAAAGAAATGAGTAGACATTTTACAGAAAGAAATTCTAAATGTCCAGCAGATGTATGAAAAGATATCAAATCTCGCTATTAGGAAAATGCAATTACAGAAATTACATGATTGGCAAAGACAAAAAGTCTGACAAGATCAAGTGTTGACAAGGATGTGGAGTCATGGGAATTACTGCTGGTGAGAGCACAAACTGATGGAAAGCAAACTCAGTAAAGGTAATGATGTGGATACTTGTCAATTAAGCTATTCCCCTCCTGAGGAAATACCTCAAGAGAGAATCTTGTACATGTGCCCATGGAAACATGTATAAAAATGATCAAATCAGAAGCAATCTAGGTATTCACCCTCAGAGAATGCATATGTAAATTAAAGTCAGAGTAAATATAATATGAAGGCTTAAAATGAATAGACTAATATCAATTGATGTGGATACATCTCAAAAATAGAAAAGTAATGGGTGGAAAAAGCAAGCTACAGAAGGAAACATATATATGAGGTATAAAAAGATGAAAAATAATACTGTATATTTTTATGGTTATACAAATATAGATTCAGAGGAATGAAAAACACAAAATTCAATATCACAATTGCCTGTAACATGGGGAGAAAAAAACAGGATTAAGAAGAAAGCGTAACAGGCTTCCACTTATCTGCAGTGTTCTACTTGGAAACTTGGTGGCATGCACATGAGTATTCATAGAACAACATCTTTAATTTTATATGCCTGAGATATTTGGTTAAAATACTTGTTTAGTGTGTGCAGAGAACGAGGCACATGCTACCCTCATCCTTTGAAGTTGCTGCCGCAGCTATGCCAGGGTCCTGGCACCACCAGCCAGAAATGGAGGCTATCAGGCTGATGCAATCTGCAATGAGCCTTCTGGAGCTCATTGAGGGTCCACTGTTCACATAAAAGAAAATACAAAATGGAAAATAAAATTACTAAGCTTCACAATATATCTAATGAAAAAAGGGATTGAGGGAGTACTACATCAGGAAATAACTAAATTATAGTCTTACCTCCATTTCCAACTCATTTAAAGCATCAATTTCAGGCAATCTTGTTTGTCTCCATCTGCTCATAAGTAATGTGTGGGAGAGCAACCCTGTCTCCTTTTCTTTCCTATCTACCTGCCAGGGATGTTTTGAGGATTTATCACCTAGTGGGCCCATAACGTGTTTGGGCATCTTTAGGAAACACACTAGAGACAGATGAAAAGAGAGAATTTTGAACAACACAGTGTGGCAGTATGTGAATTTGGCAGGTCCACAACTTAAACCACAGCATATTTTATTGAATGAAAATATATCTGTAGTAACTCTACAGAGCACATGACAAGATACTATCTCATTTCAGATGAGCTTCAGAAGATCCCACAGGGATGGAGACTTGTTTTCATCTGCAACGAACAAGTGAAATCTCCTCTGATATTACTAAAGCAATAGGAGGTTTCCTTTTATTTATTTGAAATGCATTTTTAGTAGCATGTTATTCAGAATTTGACACTATATTCTGCATTATGGAAAGTAACTTTAAAAGATCTAAATAAGTATGTGTATCTAGGAGTTAAATATTCTTTAAACCACAAGAATGGGTGACAATCTAGTTGTATACCTCCAGTCTTTCCTTTCATAACTGATTTTTCTTGGAGAATATTAGTATACTGGTATGAAAATACCAGGCTCTCTTCCGAATTGTGACTTCTTTATCTTTTGGATAAATCTCTGTGCAGCCCCAAGGCTCGTGAGGGTTTAAATTACTTTATTTATTTACTTGGCTACATCGGGTCTTAGCTGAGGCACATGGCATCTTTTGTTGCGGTGCACAGACGCGCTCACGCCTCTCCTGTGGCACGCAGGCTCTGTAGTTGCTGCATGCGGGCCTCAGTAGTGTGGTGTGTGTTGCTCTGTAGCATGTGGGATCTTAGTTCCCAGGCCAGGGATCAAGCCCACGTCCCCTGCATTGCAAGGTGGATTCTTAAGCACTAGACCACCAGAAAAGTCCTGAGGGTTTCCTTTTAAAAGCTCGAGAATTTGGCAAGAATACTGAGCACCAGTGAAAAGCAGAGGCCTTGTGGGAATGTTGCTGATGATGCAAATCTAATGAAAAAGTCAGTCTTGAGAGAGGAAAAGTAGGGTTTTCTAGAGTCAAATGAGAAAACGTTTAAATCTGGGTCTCCCGCTACCATCTGGCATACAAAGGTAAAGCCTGGGTTCTATAGAGGATATGGTCAGTTTTCCATTCTGCACAGTGAATGGGCCCTGTGCTGTGGTGAGGAGTGTGGACACCAGAGTTGGACTGAGACCTGGCTCTACTCTGCTGCTCCCCAGCCCTGGGAAATGACCTCAGCTTCTCTCAGCTTCAGTTTCTTCATTTGAAAATGAGAATGTGAAGGGTACCACCTCATAGGGAGGACTGCAGATTAAATGATGAGATGAGGTCTGCAAAGCACTTAGCAGGAGCCTGACACAGAAGGTGGTCAAGAATTGCTAGTTAGTGTGGTTATTTAAAATCATTATTAAGTGCAGATGTTTAAGGGAAATGTATTTATATAGATAGAGTGTTAGGAAAAGACAAAGGTTCTTTGCAGTTCTCTGAAATAGTAAAGCTGTTTGAAGAAAATGAAAACTCTAATATGAGAAGATATAGGTACCCCAATGTTCATAGCAGTATTATTTACAATAGCCAGGACATAGAAGGGGCTTCCAAGGTGGCATAGTGGTAAAGAATTTGCCTGCCAATGCAGGACGCACAAGAGACATGGGTGTGATCCCTGGGTTGGGAAGATCCCATAGAGTAGGAAATGGCAACCCATTCCAGTATTCTTGCCTGGAAAATTCCACAGACAGAAGAACCTGGTAAGGTTACAGTCCATGGTGTTGCTAAGAGTCAGACATGACTGAGGACACATTACATACATACACAAGCTATAGATAGATGCCACCTATGTGCCCATCAACAAATGAGTGAATACAGAAGATGTGAGATACATACACACACAGAACAGAATACTACTCAGACGTGAAAAGAATAAAACTCTGTAAGAGAGATAATTATGCTTAGTGAAATAAGTCAGAACAAGACAAGTACAGTCTATATTATCACTTATATGTAGAACCAAAAAATAAAAGAATCAGATGAATAAAACAAAACAGGAACAGACTCACAGGTATAAAGAACAAACCAGTGGTTACCTGCGGGGAGAGGCATGAGGGAGGGGCAAGATGGAGTAGTGGAGTAAGAGGTGCAAACTGCTGCTGCTGCTGCTGCTCAGTCGCTTCAGTCGTGTCCAACTCTGTGCGACCCCATAGACGGCAGCCCACCAGGCTCCCCCGTCCCTGGGATTCTCCAGGCAAGAACACTGGGGGTGGGTTGCCATTTCCTTCTCCAATGCATGAGAGTGAAAAGTGAAAGTGAACTCGTTCGGTCGTGTCTGACTCTTAGCGACCCCAAGGACTGCAGCCTACCAGGCTCCTCTGCCCTTGGGATTTTCCAGGCAAGAGTACTGGAGCGGGGTGCCATTTCCTTCTCTGAGGTACAAACTACTAAGTATAAAATTGATAAGTAACAAAGATACATTGTACAGCACAGGGAGATTTAGCCAGTATTTTGTAATAAGGTAAAATGAAGTACAGCCTATAAAAATATTGAATCGGTATGTTGTACACCTGAAACTAATATTATAAATCATTTATAATTCAACAAAAAATAAAAATAGTAAAGCTTTAGAGGATTCAATAATAAAAAAAGTAGATAAAAGTCTATGAAAGTAACGGCAGGAGGAGTCAGGATGGCAAGATAGGAGGATGTAGAATTCGTCTCTCTTCACAAATACATCAAGAATTACATCTACAAATGGAATAATTCTCACAGAGCAAAACATTAGCAGAAGACTTTAGACACCGAAAAGGATAAGACAAAATCTTCTTGCAGTAGGTAGGATGAAAGAAAGAAAAGAAGAAAAGAGGAATCAGAAGAGAGACCAGCATCCTCAGTGGGACATTAAAGGTGAGAAGACATTCCCGCACTCAGGAAAACCCCTCATGTTGTGGAAATCAGCTGGGACAGAAAAGGAACTTTTGAGGATCAAAGGAGAACACAGCAATGGACTGTGGAAGGCAAGACAAAGTAAGAATTCCATGCGTGATCTGTATTGCAGCCTCATGCACCCCAACCTGAGCTGTGTCTCCTGTTGGGAGGGTGTGGGGGTGTTAGGTGCTGGAAAGTAGGGTGTGGACCCAGGGAGGGAGACAGCTACTGGCTGTGAAAAGCCTGAAGGGACAGGAATAAAGAGCTCCACGACCAGGAAAGCTTGCAGAAGCCCATGATACCGTAGAAGAAAGGCATCCCTGAGTGGCATGCACAGGCAGGGAGGCCATTGAACCCACTTCCCCTAGGTTCTGTCTCCTAGGGCGCTCGGAGGGGCACCCATCTGGTCAGGCACCCCTACTCCTTAAGCAAAGGCCTCCTCCATCCAGGAAGTGTTCAGGGTCATAAGGGCTGCCCACGGCAAAGCCTCCTCTGGAATCAGTTCTGGGTGCCCTTGCCTGAGACGGGAATCCACCAGTGCTGGTGTGGTCTGAGTGCTAAAGTGTGGGGTGAGGAGAGTGGTTTCAGGGAGAGGACAGCAGCTGGTTGTGCAGATACAAAAAAGGGGACGTGAGTGAGGAGCTCTATAACCAGGAATGCCGCTAAAGGAAGCCTGGTCTGCCTAGGAACCTATGTGTGTGCCATTGTTGAGTGATGGGCAAGGGTGGAGCCACCCCCACCCACACCCCCAGCCCCCTGCCTCTGTGGGCACTGGGAGGGACCCCACCAGAAAAACCATGTCCCAACATGGGACACCCCCTGTAGCCCAGACTCAGGACTGAGAGATGGATAGCCTTTTCTTGATTCCAGTCTACTGCAACTGCCTGACACTTGCCTCAGTCTGTTGCACCTGCCTGCTGGTTTCCACCACCACAGGCACTTCACACACACCCCAGTTTGGCCAGGATATCCCTCCCTGGCCTAAGCAAGTAGACAGTCAGACAGTGTCACTCCGCTGGGTCTGACTCTTTGTGGCCCCAGGACTGCAGCTCACCAAGCTCCTCTGTTCATGGCAAGAATACTAGAATGGAGTGTGATTCCCTACTTCAGGGTATCTTCCCAACCCAGGGATCAAACCTGTGTCTCTTGCATCTCCTGCGCTGGCAGGTGGATACTTTACCACTAGCACCACCTGGGAAGCACCCACCCCCCAAGTGAGTAAATGTGCCCCTATTAGTCACTGCTTTTGCTCCCTCTTGCCTATGGGCCTGAGGGGGGCACGCACACCAAGGTAAGGGTGAAATCAAAGGCGAGCCCCAGGGGTGCTGCAGCTAAGAGGAGGAAAGGAAATCTCTCCACGCAGTTGCACCAGCTGTGGATTCAATCCCTGCGAGCTGCTTGGTAAATCCCGCATCTGTGGAATATCTGAGTGGACAATGAGTGTTCCCACAGCTGAGACTGGTCTAGCTTTAGCAGCAGTGAATTTTGGGGCAAGTACATGAAGGAGTTAAGCCAGATCAGAGTCTAAGCTGCTGAAACAGTGCCCACCAGTGGGTCCAGAGATCTACCCAGAGGTATTGAAGGGCCTCCTGGGGAGGCGGGGGTTGGCTGTGGCTCACTGCGGGAGCAAGAACACCAACAGTAGTTCAGCCGCTCGGTTGTATCTGACGCTTGTGACCCCATGGACTGCAGCATGCCAGGCTTCCCTGTCCACTGACAGTAGAGGCCCCAGGAAAATATTATTACTACTATTATTCTTTTTTGTTTGTGTCATTTTGTTCAGTTGTTTTATTATTTATTATTTGTATTTTAAATGTATTTTTAAATACATTTTAAAAATTGTTTTTGTGCGCTTGTTTTATGTTTTCTTTGGTATTTTTTTAGTTCACTTTCTGTTTTTGTTAGTTTAGTCTTTCTTGATGTTTGCATTTTTTAGTTTCTTGTTCTCTTGTTTTTCAGGGTTTTTTCTTTCTTTTCTTTTTTTCCTTGTTTGTTTCTATTTTTTTGGTTTTGTTTTTATCATTTGTCTTGGGTTTGGCTTGTCTTTGCTTTCTTTTCCTTTTTTCTTTTTTCTCTTTCATGCTGCACAGCTTGTGGGCTTCTTGATTCCCTGACCATGGGTCAAGCCTGGGTGGGTGCATCAAGTCCAGGATGTTGGACCACCAGAGAATTCCTGGGCCCAGGGAATAGTAATCGGCATGTATTCTCCCAGAGGTAGCCACGTTGACACCAAGACCTGGCTCTCCACAACTGCCTGCAGACTCCAGTGCTGGACACCTCATGCCAAACAACCAGCAAGATGGGATCACAGACCTACCCAACATCAGACATGCTGCCTAAAGTCATCTTAGCTTGCAGACACCCCCAAACACCACGTAATGTGGCCCTGTTCATCAGAGGGGAAAGTCTCAGCTTCACACACCAGAGCACAGGCTCCAGTCCTCCCACCGGGAAGACTACACAAGTCCCTGGACCAACCTCATCCACCAGGGCATAGACAACAGAAGCAAGAGGAACTGTGGCTCTGTAAGCTGTGGAAAGGAGACTGTAAATATAGTAAGTTAGACAAAATGAGACGACAGAGAAGTGTCCTGCAGATGAAGAAGCAAGGTTAAAAAAAAATCACACAACCAAGTAAATAAAGATGAAATAGACAATCTACCTGAAAATGAATTCAAGGCAATGATGATAAAGATGACTCAAATTCTTATAAACAGAATGGAGGCACACATTGAGAAGACACAAGAAACGTTTAACAAGAACCTATAAAAACTAAATAACAAGTAATCAGTGATTAATGGCATGATAACTGAAATGAAAAAAAATACACTGGAAAGAATCAACAGCAGAATATCTGAGGCAGAAGAACAATTAGTTAGCTGGAAGACAGAATGGCAGAAATAACTGCCATGGACCAGAATAAAGAATGAAAAGAAATGAGGATGTCTTAGATACCTTCAGAACAACATTAAAAGCACCAACATTCAAATTATAGAGGTTCTAGAAGAAGAGAAAGAAAAAGGGACTGAGAAAATATTTGAAGAGATTATAGTGGAAAACTTCCCTAACAAAGAAAACTAAATAGTCACCAAAGTCCAGGAAGTGCAGAGAGTCCCATACAGGTAAACCCAAGGAGAAACACACCAAGACATATATTAATCAAACAAAAATTTAAAACAAAAGAATATTAAAAGCTGAAAGGAAAAAGCAATAAGTAACATATGAGAGAATCCCTATAAGGTTATCAGCTGATTTTTCAGCAGAAACTCTGCAAGTCAGAAGGGAATGGCAGGATATATTTAAAGTGATGAAAGGAAAACACCTACAACCAGTTTCTCTTCCAGAAACTATCTCATTAAGGTTTGACAGAGAAATCAAAAGCTTTAAGCAAAACCTAAGAGAATTCAGCACCAAAAACCAGCTTTATAACAAATGATAAAGGAAATTCTCTAAGTGAGAAACACAAGAGGAAGACCTACAAAAACAATCCCAAAACAATTAACAAAATGGTAATAGGAACATACATATTGATAATTAACTTAAATGTACGTGGATTAATGCTACAACCAAAAGATATAAATTGGCTGAATAAATAAAAAGACCTGTATACATGCTATTTACAAGAGACTCACTTCAGACCTAGGGACATATTCAGACTGAAAGTGAGGGGATGGAAAAAAATATTCCAAGCAAATGGAAATCAAAAGAAAGCTGGAGTAGCAGTACTCATATTAGACAAAATAGACTTCAAAATAAAGACTATTACAAGAGACAAGGAAAGATGCTACACAAAAATCAAGGGATCAATTCAAAAAGGAGATATAACAATTGTAAACATTTTTGCCCCCAAATAGGAGCACCTCAATACATAAGGCAAATGATGACAGCCATAAAAGCAGAAATCAACAGTAACACAATACTAGTGAGGGACTTTAACACCCCACTTATTCCAGTGGATAATTCATCCAGACAGAAAATTAATAAGGAAACACAAGTCTTAAATGACACATTAGACTTATATGGGCTTAACTGATATTTATAGGACATTCCATCTGAAAGCAGCAGAATACACTTTCATCTCAAGTACACATGGAACATTCTCCAGAATAGATCACATCTTAGGTCACAAATCAAGCCTCAGTAAGTTTAAGAAAATTGAAATTGTATTAAGCATCTTTTTTGATGACACTGCAGTTAGAAATCAATTACAGGAAGAAAAGAAACTGAAAAAACACAAATACATGAAGGCTAAACAACAGGCTACTCAATAACCAAGTGATCACTGAAGAAATCAAAGAGGAAATTAAAAAAAAAACTAGAAACAAATGACAAAAAAGCACAATGACCCAAAAACCTATGGGATGCAGCAAAAACAGTTCTAAGAAGGAAGTTAGCAATTCAACCTCACCTCAAGAAACAAGAAAAATCTCTAATAAACAATCTAATCTTATACCTAAAGCAACTAGAGAAAGAAGGAAAAAAACCCAAAGTTAGTTGGAGGAAAGAAATCATAAAGATCAGAGCAGAAATAAATGAAATAGAAACAAAGAAAACAAAAGTAAAGATTAATGAAACAAAAAGCTGGCTGTTTGAGAAGATAAATGAACTTGATAAAATTTTACCCAGACTCATTAAAAAAAAAGGGAGAGGACTTAAATCAATAAAATTAGAAATAAAAAAGAAGTGACAACTGACAGCACAGAAATAGAAAGGATCCCAAGAGACTACTACAAGTAAACATAAACATTAATGGAAAGCCTGAAAAACGGGCAAATTGTTAGAAAAGTACAACCTTCCAACACGGAACCAGGAAGACACAGAAAATATGAACAGACCCATCACAAGTAATGAAATTGAAACTATGATTAAAAATCTTCCAACAAACAAAAGTCCAGGAACAGATGCCTTCACAGGCAAATTCTATCAAACATTTAGAGAAAAGTTAACACCCATCCTTCTTAAACTCTTCCAAAAAATTGCAGAGGGAGGAACACTCTGAAGCTCATTCTATGAGGCCAACATCCCCTGGCACAAAAACCAGACTAAGATACAACACACAAAAAAATTACAGGCCAATATCACCGATAAACATAGACACAAAAATCCTCAACCAAGTACTAGCCAACAGAATCCAACAACATATTAAAAGGATCATGCACCACGATCAAGTCATATTCACCACAGGGATGCAAGGATTCTTCAATGTATGTAAATCAATCAATGTGATACATAATATTAACAAATTGAAGAATAAAAATTATATGATACTCTCAATAGATGCAGAAAAAGCTTTTGACAAAATTCAACACCCATTTATGATAAAATCTCTCCAGAAAGTGGGCATAGAGGGAACCTACTTCAACATAATAAACATCATATATGACAAACCCACAACAAACATCATTCTCAATAGTGAAAAACTGAAAGCATTTCCTCTAAGATCAGGAACAAGACAAGGGTTCCCACTCTTACCACTATTATTCAACATAGTTTTGGAAAGCCTAGCCTTGGCAATCAGAGAAGAAAAAGAAATAAAAGTAATGCAAATTGGAAAAGAAAAATAAAACTGTCATTGTTTGTAGATGACATGATACAATACACAGAAAATCCTAAATATGCCACCAGAAAACTAGTAGAGCTAATCAAAGAATTTAGTAGAGTTCCAGGATACAAATACACAGAAATCTCTTGCATTTCTATACACTAATAACAAAATGTCAGAAAGAAAAATTAAGAAAACAATTTCATTTACCATTGCAACAAAGAAAAAATACGTAGGTATAAACCTACTTAAGGAGATAAATGACCTGTACTCAGAAAACTATAAGATACTGATGAAATAAATCAAAGATGACACAAATAGAAGGAGAGACATACCATGTCCTTGGATTGAAAGAATCAATGTCATGAAAATGACTATACTACCCAAAGAATCTACAGATGCAGTGAAATCCCTATCAAATTACCAATGGCATTTTTCACAGAATTAGAACAAAAAAATTTACAATTTTTTTATAGAAACACAAGAGACCCCAAATAGTAAAAAACAATCTTGAGAAAGAAAAACGGAGCTGGAGGCATCAGGCTCCCTGACTTCAGACGATACTACGAATCTACAGGTAATTGCAATACGGTACTGGCACAAAAACAGAAACATAGATCAATGGAACAGGAGAGAAAGCTCAGGTACAAACCCACGCACTGATGGTAACCTAATCTATGATACAAGAGGCAAGAATATACAATGGGGAAAAGACAGTTTCTTCAATAAGCTGTGCTGGGATAACTGGACAGCTACATGTAAAAGAATGAAATGAGAACATTCCCTAATATCACATAGAAGTAAACTCAAAATGGATTAAAGACCTAAATGTAAGGCTGGACAATTAAACTCTTAGACAGAAACACAGGCAGAATACTTTTTGACATAGATCACAGCAAGATCTCTTTTGATACACCTTCTAGAGTAATGAAACTAAAAGCAAAAATAAACGAATGGGGCCTAATTAAACTTAAGTTTTTGTAAGTAAAGGAAACCATAAACAAAACAAAAAGACAACCCTCAGAACGGGAGAAAATATTTGCAAATGAAGCAACTGGCAATGAATTAATCTCCAAAATATATAAACAACTCATGCAGCTCAATAACAAAAAGACACAAAACAACACAATAAAAAAATGGGCAGAAGAACTATTAGACATTTTTCCATAGAAGACATATGGGTGGCCAACAAACACATGAAATGCTCAACATCACTAATTATTAGAGAAATGCAAATCAAAACTACAATAAGTTATCACCTTATACCAGACAGAATGGCTATCATCAAAAAATCTACAAACAATAAATGCTGGAGAGGGTGTGGAGAAAAGGGATGGGAATGTAAGTTAATAGAACCACTATGGAGAACAGTATGAAGGTTCCTTAAAAAACTAAAAATAGAACTACCATATGACCTAGCAATCTCATTCTGGGCACATACCCAAATAAAAACATAATTCAAACAGATACATGCACCCCAATGTTTGTCGCACCATTATTTATAATAGCCAGGACATGGAAGCAACCTAAATGTCCATTAACAGAGGAATGGATCAAAAAGATGTGGTACATGTATACAGTGAAAGTCACTCAACAATAAATCAGAATGAAATTGTGTCATTTACAGAGACATGGATGGACCTAGAGGCTGTCACATGGAGTGAAGTGTTAGAAAAAGACATATTATACATTAGTGCATATATGTGCAATCCAGAGAAATGGTACATACGAACCTATCTGTAAAGCAGAAATAGAGAGAGATGGAGAACAATCATACTGACACCAAGTGAGGGGAAAAGGAGGGTGGGATGAATTGGGAGGTTGGGACTGATATAGATACACTACTATGAATAAGATAGATAACTAGTGAGAAACTACTGTTCAGCACAGAGAACTCTACTCGGTGCTCTGAGGTGGTCTACTGGGAAGGAAATCCAAACATGAGGGGATGTGTGTACATGTGGCTGCACAGCAGAAACTAACGCAGCGGTGCAAAGCAGTAGACTCCAGTTTAGAAAAGTGGTCTGTGCCATGTGGTTGTCTGCTTTCCCAAATTAAAAAAATAACCTAAAATCTTCTTCAATCATGGGGATATGGGATGACAAAGAATAACAGGAGAAACCAAGGTATTTCCTTCTTTGTTAAGCATAAAGCGTTCCGGATACAGAGCACTGCATGGGAGGATCTGACCGGACAAACATCTCCTCTGGAGAGCTGTGGGGTGTTTCCTGGGAGTGGGAAAGGGAGGAGCAGTTCGGAGCACAGGAGCGTTAGTCAGAGCCTTAATGCCCAAAGGATAAGTGCAGAGAAAGCGATTCTTTAAAGAACCACACTTACAGAGGTGCACCTAAGACACCAAGGACCTCCAGGCGACGGCACGAACTAAGTAACAGAGGCTGAGTAGAAGAAGCGAAGCTACATTTGGAGGTCATTGACTGGGCTAATTTAGTGAGGATGATGGTAAAAGCAAAGGCTATGACTGAGGCACCAAACATTCACAACAAAAGCCCCGGGAATGCTTTACAGGGAAGCGTGTAGAACTAACTGGAACTCCATCATTCTAATGAGGTGAATGGGGAGGGACACAGACCACACTTCCTACTCGCCGCTGTTTTCTCCATTACCTCCTACCCCCTCTCAGGAAGTACTGGCTAAGGGAGAACCCGCCTCCACCTTCTTGCCTCTTTGGAAAACTTGTGTTAGAATCACTTTCCAAATCTTGTGGCTATAATGAATCTAGACGAAGAAAGAGAAAACAAACCCGAGCTTAAAACATACACATGTATATGTATACACACATATCTACATACTGAGATAGATATATACATAATTTTTAGCTTAGGCACTTCATAAGAGCAAAGACAAAAAACAAAACAGCCTTCTCAAGTCATAGAAAAAAGTACAGGAAAGAATATTGCAAGCTAGGGGCAGTCTTGAAGTACGGTATCTTACTCTGTGATGTAGGTACTACATGCTTTACAGTAAAACCATTTCCAAGATGAAATGGCAGAAAGGCAAAAGCTCAGTTAGATAACAACAGTAAAACAGACACTTTTTTTAGGCTTATGATGTACTCAGATGCTTTAATGTAGGGTCCATTTTACCACCACAGAATCCCTCTGGGAGGCTGATTGGTCCCATCTCAACAGAAAAGGCAAGGGCGGGACTTGTTCAGGGTCCTCCAGCTGGGAGGGCTGGAAGGATGCTGACGTGAACCCAGGGCCACCTGCCTCTCAGGCCATGCTGTCGAATAGACCATGTCACGTTCCTTAGAGATACCAGGGAGGTGTCCTGCTGATGCTCTGAGGACTATCTACTTATCACAGGCACCCTAGAGAGCTAGTTCGACACAGCAAGCAAGGCCCAGCCAAGTGCTCTCTGGGCAAGCTGCGGAGGACTCCAAACGCGACCAATCACGCAGTCGCAGAGAAAGCTAGGGACAGGCCCCGTGTTCCAGAGCGGCAGTCTCAATAGGGCATCACTATCATGCCATGTAGAAAGATTTTAAAAGGGATGTGTGTGTGTGTATAGGTGCATGAACATCGTGTATCCCTGCTTGTTTAAAGACATTATCTGTGTCTGGGGAATCTATCAGTAATTAGAATAGAAAATAATCCTTAACACTGTAAAAACTTTGCTTGCTTTTCCTAGTGACTATCTTGGCCCCATTTGAAAAAACAACTGTGCACACAGGAACACAAGATTTGGATTCCCTCTCCAAAGTTGAGAAATAATCACTGAATGAAGCAGTGCGGGGACAGAGAAGGGCAGGTGGAAGGAATGACGCTTCAGGCCACAGTCAGGGATGGGAGACATGGAGCCTGCGTCACCCTCAGCCCTTATCTGTCAGCTCAAGGAGAAGGGAACTGGCCTGGCCTGAAGGGCACCATAAAAGGCGAGGCAGGAGGAGGACGAGGATGCACAGAAAGATGCCCTTTTAGGAGAAACACAAATCCCGCGAGAGCTGCCTAAGACATTATCCTGGTCTTCCACTTCCAAGACAGGGCAAAAAAAAAAAAGCCCTTGTGGTTGTGAGCATAACTGTAGAAACATCCAAAACCAAAGCCCTGTTACTTTCTAAAGCAGATCGGTTTGGACAAAAGAGTCACACTTCAGTGGAGAAATAAAGTTCATGAAAACCATGCAGTTTAAAGACGTATGTTCCAACGAATATGTTAGAGTGAAGAGTAAGGACAAAAAGAAGCAGTGAAGTTTAAAACAACTCCCCTTAAATACAGTAACTTCGGAGGACATCTTGGAACATTAACCTAAATTCTCCGCAGGTATTCAGCACATATGCGTACAAGGCCTGCCATCTGCTGACAAGGTTTGGTACTGCTAGTTTGGAAAGTATTGACGAAGCAGTGGATTTTGTCAGAGGATAATTTACTCAATTTTGTAGCAAGTGCTTAACATTAATTACAAATAACATTAGTCAAGTCTCAACAAATATCAGATCTTGGTCCTCATATCTGTATATATTTCCTGTTTTACAATATAAGACAGAACACCTACTTCTGGGCAGGAAGAAATTCTGGACTGGTAGCCCTCCCAGTTACTACTCTCTTCCTCCTGTTAGGTAAATGGAATCATACGGTATGAATTCTTTTCAGTCTTGCTTATTTCATAAATACCATGTTTGTGGGAGTCACCCATCATATTAAGCATAGGAGTATCCTGATCACTTTCTTTCTATGAACAGATCACAATCTTATCTACTCTACTGCTGATGAACATCTGAATTGTTCCTAATTCTCGGCTATTACAAATAGCATAGCTCTGGACATTCTTGGCTATGTCTTTTGGTGAACATATGTCTGCATTTCTGTTGGGTGTATGTTTGGAAGTGATACTGCTGGGTCATAGAGTATTAAGTATGGACAGAGTAACATGGAAATATATATTACCATATGTAAAATAGCCAGCCAATGGGAATTTGCTGTGTGACTCAGGGAACTCAAACTGTGCTTGGTAACAGCCTAGAGGGGTGGGAAGGGGTGGATGGGGTGGGAGGTTCAAGAGGGAGGGGACATATGTATGCCTATGGCTGATTCCTGTTGATGTGTGGCAGAAACCAACACAAGACTGTAAAGCAATTATCCTTCAATTACAAATAAATAATTTAAAAAAACTTAGTAATAAAGCTAAAATTTTCTAAAGTAGCTACACCAAATAAATTCTAAACAACCACATATGAGCAAACACAGGAGAGCACTACATACTTGCCAACTCGATGCTACGGGTCTTTTAAAAATTTTAGCAATGTTAGTGGAAATGCAGTAGTGTCCTGTGAATTTAATTTTTATTTCCCGGGTGACTAATGAGAGGAATGTCATCTAATACGTTTAATAGCTATGTGGGTATCCTTTTTTTTGAAAGTCTATTGCCGGGAGTTCCCTGGAAGTCCAGTGGTTAGGACTAGGCACTTTCACTGCTGTAGTTCACTACCTGGACGGGGAACTAAGATCCCACAAGCTGCATGGTGCAGCAAAAAAAAAAGTCTCTTGCCCACATTTCTATTCAGTTATTTGTCTTTGTTTTATTGACATATAGGAGTTCTGTACAGATTCTAGTTATGAGCCCTTTTTCAGTCATATGTATTACCAATAACATCTTTCTCTTTGTTCTTGTCTGTGGATGAAATACACACTGATTTAAGTACAGACCAATAGAACATCAAGCAGAAGGGAAGAGGGATTTCCCTGATGGCTCAGATGGTAAAGAATCCACCTGCAATGCAGGAGACCTGGGTTCGACACTTAGGTTGGGAAGATCCTCTGGAGGAGGGCATGGCAACTGACTCCAGTATTCTGGCCTGGAGAATCCCCATGGACAGTGGTGCCTTGTGTGCAACAGTCCATGGGATTGCAAAGAGTTGGATATGACTGAGTGACTAAGCACACGCAGAAGGGAAGGGAGAATTAACATACTTAAGTTCCTTACTTAAGAACTTACTTAAGAATGGTCAAACTACTGCACAATTTCACTCATCTCAACGCTAGCAAACTAATGCTCAAAATTCTCCAAGCTAGGCTTCAACAGTATGTGAACCGAATACTTTCAGTTGTTCAAGCTGGATTTAGAAAAGGCAGAGGAACCAGAGATCAAATTGCCAACATCCACTGGATCATAGAAAAAGCAAGAGAATTCCAGAAAAACATTTACTTCTCCTTCATTGACTATGCTAAAGCCTTTGACTGTGTGGATCACAACAAACTGTGGAAAATTCTTAAACAGATGGGACTACCAGACCACCTGACCTGCCTCCTGAGAAATCTGTATGCAGATCAAGAAGTAACAGTTAGAACTGGACATGGAACAACAAACTGGATCCAAATTGCGAAAGAAGTATGTCAAGACTGTATATTGTCACCTGCTTATTTAACTTATATGCAGAATACATCATGGGATTGGCTGGATGAAGCACAAGCTTGGATCAAGACTGCCAGGAGAAATATCAATAACCTCAGATACACAGATGACACCACCCTTATGGCAGAAAGCGAAGAGAAACTAAAGAGCCTCTTGATGAAAGTGAAAGAGAAGAATGAAAAAGCTGGCTTAAAACTCAACATTCAAAAAACGCAGATCATGGCATCTGGTCCCATCACCCACATGAATGGGTCCCATACCATTCATGGCAAATAGATGGGGAAACAATGGAAACAGTGACAGACTTTATTTTCTTGGGCTCCAAAATCACTGCAGATGGTGACTGCAGCCACGAAATTAAAAGAAGCTTGCTCCTTGGAAGAAAAACTATGACCAACCTAGAAAGCATATTAAAAAGCAGAAATATTACTTTACTGACAAAGGTTTGTATAGTCAAAGCTATGATTTTTCCAGTAGTCAGGTATGGATGTGAGAGTTGGACTATAAAGAAAGCTGAGGGCCAAACAATTGATGCTTTTTAACTGCGATGTTGGAGAATACTCTTGAGATTGTCTCGGACTACAAGGAGATCCAACCAGTCAATCCTAAAGGAGGAGACCAATCCTGAATATTCATTGGAAGGACTGATGGTGAAGCTGAAGCTCCAATACTTTGGCCAGCTGATGTGATCAGAACCAACTCATTGGAAAAGACCCTGATGCTGGGAAAGATTGAAGACAGGAGGAGAAGGGGATGACAGAGGATAAGAAGGTTGGATGGCATCACCAACTCGATGGACATGAGTTTGAGCAAGCTCTGGGAGTTGGTGATGGACAGGGAGGCCTGGCGTGATGCAGTCCATGAGGTCACAAAGAGTTGGACACGACTGAGCAACTGAATTCAACTGAAGTTCCTTATATTATCTAGAAAGTATTTAATTGACTAATTATATTAGATGTAATACACCAGGGATACGAGCAAAAAATGCTATGGTAATCACTGGAAGAAAAAAATAACATAATGTATAACTCATCAGTTAATATATAGGGAAGCGGAATGACAAAAATATTTGACTAAACTAAAGAAGGCAAGAAAGGAGAAAGAAAAGAACATAAAACTAGTAGGCAAAAGGAAATTAAAAAACTCAAATATATCAATAATTAAACAGAAAATATGAAGACTGAAAATTAAGAGAAAAAGATAATATAGGAAAATTGATACCAAGAAAGCTGGAGTATCAATTTTAATATCTGCCAAAATAGATTGGGAACAAGTAAGAGCAATATATACTGACAAATAAAATAATGGATGAAGAAGACAGGCTGTTTAACTCTCCTCCCACCCAACAGAATATATTAGAGTATATAAAACAATGACTGGCAGAACCATGGGGGAGCTATAGATGGATCAATAATTATTGTTCAAAATTTAAGCACACTTACCTTAAGAACTAATGTATCAAATTGGCAAAAGATAAAAAAATATATAAATTTGAGTAACAGAATTAATAAAGTTACCATAACATGGAGTTATTAGAGCCTTAAACACAATGAGTAAAGAATACAGCTTCCCTTGGTAGCACACTTGGAACATTTACAAAAATTGATTATGGACTAGGTCACAGAGAAGCTTCAGTAAATTTCAAAGAGTTGATCCTATACAAATATGTTTCTTCCCACAATGCAGTAAAATTACAAATCGATAATATCAGAATATTTTTGGAAAAAAACCCATATATCTGCAAACTAGAACACACATCATTTGAATAATCCTTGGATTAAAGACTAATTATAGAGTAAGTTATGAACTTACTAAGACTTGATGTGAGAGACAGTGCTCCATGTTAAAACATGTGGGATGGGTTAAAGTAAGACTCACAGAGACATTTTGGAGAATATCTTTGATATTTTGGTGAGAAAGACTTTCTAAATAAACCTCCAAAGCATAAATCAGAAGGTTAAAAATTAATGGATTTGACTCTAGAAAACTCAAGTTTCACATCATAAAGAACATCATAGACAAAACTAATATATGAGCAATAGATAAAAGAAAATGTTTGTAGTATTACCAATCTATAATACACAAGAAAATCTCAGTTAACAATAAAAAAATACATGAAATCCCAAAAGAAAAACCAGAAAGAATGCTAACAGGCTGTTCATAGGAGGGGAACCCAAATGGCTAAACTGTACGTGAAGAGGTACTCAAACTCACTAATAAGAGAAAAGTAAGTAGAATTAACAAGTGCTGGTAAAGAATCTACCTACAATGTGGGAGACCTGGGTTCAATTTCTGGGTTGTGAAGATCCCCTAGAGAAGGGAAAGGCTACCCACTACAGTATTCTGGCCTGGAGAGTTCCATGGACTGGATAGTCCATGGGGTTGTAAAGAGTTGGATGTGACTGAGTGACTTTCACTTGCCCACCCAAGGTTCCTTCCCCAGGCTCCAAGCATTTTCTCTCTTCCACCGGGGTTTACTTGGTGAGTGTAGGGTGGGGTTAGGGAGAATGGGGAACAATCCTCTCATTCTCATGGATTCAGATATCTCTAAGATCTTTCTCCTTTGAGGCCCTAATCATAAAATCAACATATTGAAACAGTTTAGACTAGAACACTAGGGGAGGAAAGGAAAACGGGGCTGGAGGAAGGGAAGGGAATAGGAGTGTGAGGAGCAGGGCAGGGAGAGCAGGCGAGAAAGAGAAAACCAAGAGGATGACACCAGGGCTCTAGGAGCCAGGGCGGGTGTGGGAACACCACACGCCTAGTGACGAGCACCACTTTGATTTGTGTAAGCCTTGGTTGTGGCTGCTCTGACACGACTGTGGTCCCCCCTCTTACTGCTGGAAAACGGCTGTGGAGAAGCCACGGCTATGTCATGGAGAAGCTCCTCCTGTTTGAAGACAGAATCTTCTGGCAAAGAACCTCCAGCAATCACCTATATGGAAAGTCCTAAACCGGAAACTTACTGTGCAAATGACAATTTGATCCGCGCTTGAATTTCCATCCATTCTTCTTTTATAATCTTTCCACATTGGAGCATCTCCTTTGAAAGTATCTCTGCCTTTGTCAAATTCTTTGAAGCTTCCTTGAACCTGAGTTGTGTTCAGAAAACTTTATATCTGGTGCTGCATTCTGGGGCCCGGGCTCCTGGACATCCTTGGCTCTCATACTGCCCATCACCCTTCCTGAGCCACCTGTCAACTTTTGATTTGGCCTTTAAAATTAAATGCAAGTACTATGAATGGTATTTCTACCTGTAAAGATTAGAGGCAAAAGGATACTTCTGAAGGGAGAGTAAGGCTTGCCCCAGGGTATGGAACAGCTCAACCGAACACTTGAAAACATCTGTATTGTCACTGTATGGAGGCGCAATGGAGCTGGTGAGGATTTCTTTGGCTTTTTCTGCATGTTGTTTTGCTTGTAGTGACATTCCTGTGGACAAAAAAAAAGAAAGGAAGTCTCAGTTTCTCTTTCACTTCAGTTGGACAGGAATATAGTTGATTTTGGCCGGGGAATCTAATGCGGTGACTTCACATATCTGCATCTGGCATGTGGAGTTGTTTCAGGGCAGCATGAAATAACCATCATAACTGGAAGAAACAGTCATTGGAAGTTCTCAAGATAAAAATTTTTCCTCCACATGTTCTTTTTGGAAATCAACAGAATAAGCAGAAACTGAACAGCTCTGAAACTTCACCAGTATCAGATACAAAATGTTATAAATAATTATAAAAAACAAAAGGAATTTACAAAGACTGCAGCATTCTGGGAAGGAAATAAAATGTTCATAAATTTTACTCCTGGCTTTGTGATACCAGTCTTAATGGAATACTAAAAATTCTGAATCTTCTGCTCACCCATCCATAATCATAACTTTAAAGTTGCTTTAATATAGTACAAATATGATGATATTTACCAAGACTGACAAACAATTCCAATGAGATAAAGGGCTAATGTGCTACAATCTCTTATTTCCATGTGGTAAGCACATGGAGTTTAAAAACCAGTTACTACCAAGAACTAATTCCCAGCGGGTTCTAGTGTTCTTCCACTGGCATATTCATTTGTGGAAAAGGTGATATTAGGAGTATCAGGACTTCTCACTTTCCCATACCCTCACCTTCT
>NW_011494796.1:5500509-5514247 GCF_000754665.1 Bison bison bison | reverse complement strand
AACAACATACCCCTCCACTCATATCCCAATACTCCTGGTCTTACATTCTTCATTACAAGGAATTGTACTTTCAATCTCTAAAATAAATAAATAAATAAATAAAGCTGTCAAAATGTGAAGTTCATTCTGCTCCTATGTCTATAAAACAGAATAGATTTTCTGATGGAGAAAATCCAGGGCATGCATTTGCTGTATCAATCAGGGAACTCAAACAGGGGCTCTGTGATAGGCTGAAGGATGTGATGGGGAGGAAGATGGGAGGGAGGGGACATGGGTGTACCGATGGCTGATTCTTGCTGATGTATCACAGAAAAACACAAAATTCTGTAAAGCAATTATCCTTCAATTAAAAAATTAAAAAAAGAAGAAGAAATAAATAAATACAGGCAAAAAGAGAAAAATCCAGGGTATGCTATTTTTGTAGGAGCACTTACAGAATTTTGTCTTTTTTTTTTAAAGCACATAATCAACCTACCAGAAATTTATTAGTGCCAATAACATATGCAATATTATAAAAGACATGATCAGTTCAGTTTAGTTCACTGTCTGACTCTTTGTAACCCATGGACTGCAGCATGCCAAGCTTCCCCGTCCATCACCAACTCCCGAAGCTTGCTCAAACTCATGTCCATCGAGTTGGTGATGCCATCCAACCATCTCATTCTCTGTTATCCCTTTTCCTCCTGCTTTCAATCTTTCCCAGCATAAGGGTCTTTTTCAATGAGTCAGTTGTTCACATCAGGTGGCCAAAGTATTGGAGTTTCAGCTTCACCATCAGTTCTTCCAATGAATATTCAGGACTGATTTCCTTTAGGATTGACAGGTTGGATCTCCTTGCAGTCCAAGGGACTCTCAAGAATCTTCTCCAACACCACAGTTCAAAAGCATCCATTCTTTGGTGCTCAGCTTTCTTTATGATCCAACTCTCATATCCATATGTGACTACTGGAAAAACCATAGCTTTGACTATAGAAACCTTTGTCAGCAAAGTGATGTCTCTGGTTTCTAATATGCTGTCTAGGTTGGTCATAGCTTTTCTTCCAAGAGCAAGTATCTTTTAATTTCGTGGCTGCAGTCACCATCTGCAGTGATTTTGGAGCCCCAAAATATAAAGTCTGTCACTGTTTCCATTGTTTCCCCATCTATTTGCCATGAAGTGATGGGACCAGATGCCATGAACTTAGTTTTCTGAATGTTGAGTTTTAAAGCAACTTTTTCACTCTCCTCTTTCACTTTCATCAAGAGGCTCTTTAGTTCTGCTTCGCTTTCTGCCATGAGGGTAGTGTCATCTGTGTATCTGAGGTTTTTTATATTTCTCCTGGCAATCTTGATTCCAGCTTGTGCTTCATCCAGCCCAGCCTTTCTCATGATGTACTTTGCATATAAGTTAAATAAGCAGGTGACAATATACAGCCTTGATGTACTCCTTTCCCGATTTGGAACCAGTCTGTTGTTCCATGTCCAGTTCTAACTGTTGCTTCCTGACCTGCATACAGATTTCTCAAGAGGCAGGTAAGGCAGTCTGGTATTCTCATCTCTTTCAGAATTTCCCACAGTTTATAGTGATCCACACAGTCAAAGGCTTTGGCACAGTCAATAAAGCAGTAGATGTTTTTCTGGAACTCTCTTGCTTTTTCGATGATCCAACAGATGCTGGCAATTTGATCTCTAGTTCCTCTGCTTTTTCTAAATCCAGCTTGAACATCTGGAAGTTCACGGTTCACATACTCTTTAAGCCTCACTTGGAGAATTTTGAGTATTACTTTGCTAGTGTGTGAGATGAGTGTAATTGTGCAGTAGTTTGAACATTCTTTGACATTGCCTTTCTTTGGGATTGGAATGAAAACTGACCTTTTCCAGTCCCATGCCCACTGCTGAGTTTTCCAAATTTGCTGGCATTTTGGGTGCAGCACTTAACAGCATCATCCTTTAGGATTTGAAATAGCTCAACTGGAATTCCATCACCTCCACTAGCTTTGTTCATAGTGATGCTTCCTGAGGCTCACTTGACTTTACATTCCAGAATGTCTGGCTCCAGGTGAGTGATCACACCATTGTGGTTATCTGGGTTGTGAAGATCTTTTTGGATAGTTCTGTGTTTCTTGCCACCTCTTCTTTACATCTTCTGCTTCTGTTAGGTCCATACCATTTCTGTCCTATATTGTGCTCATCTTTGCATGAAATATTCCCTTGGTATCTCTGATTTTCTTGAAGAGATCTCTAGTCTTTCCTATTCCATTGTTTTCCTCTATTTCTTTGCATTGATCATGGAGGAAGGCTTTCTTATCTCTCCTTGTTATTCTTTGGAACTCTGCACTCAAATGGGTTTACAGTTCCTTTTCTCCTTTGCTTTTAGCTTCTCTTCTTTTCTCAGCTATTTGTAAGGCCTCAAACAACCATTTGTCTATTTCTTCAAGGAACTTGGAACTCAACCTACTGGAGGCAGCATGGGTTGAGGCTCAAGAATGCTAGCCCTGAAATCACACTGCCCAGATTTCCTGCTCCATCAGTTACCCAGAAATTTTGGCCTTATCTTTTTGGACTGTAGACAGAGAAAATAACATTACCTGCCTCATAGCACAGTAGTGAAGTGTGTGTGTGTGTGTGTGTATGTGTTAACTCACTTCAGTTGTGTCTGACTCTTTGCGACCCCATGGACTATAGCCCATCAGGCTCCTCCGTCCATGGGATTCTAAGCAAGAATACTGGAGTGGATTGCCATGCCCTTCTCCAGGGGATCTTCTGGATTCAGAGATTGAACCTACGCCTTTTAAGTCTCCTGCATTGGCATGAAGGTTCTTTACCATTAGCGCCATCTGGTGATGATTAAATGAAATTATATGTGGAAAATAGCATGGTGCCTGGCACTCAATGAGACCTCAGTAACTAGTAGATACTGCTTTTATTTTAATTTGAGTAAAAAAAAAGTCCATAATGAAGAAAGGTAGGACTTCTTCAGACTGTGGTGGGAAAGCATCACTTAAAATCCCAGATGCCAGGACATTTGCACTGGCAACCAAAATCCTAGATCTGAGTCTTGGGTCAGCTATTAATGGTCTGACCTGGGGCAGCCTGTTTCAAATCAAACTAGTTGTTTCCTCTGAATCTAGAAAACAGGGGGTAGAGGGGTGTGGTTTGAACTAGATGATCTTCAAGGTCCCCTCTGGCTCTAACAGTCTTTGATCTAACAGGTAGGACCAGTCTACCTGTTAGGTTCGGCTAAGTTTATTGGGTGGCAGTTGTAAGCATAGCATTGTGGTGTTTTCCACTTCACTTCATTTACTCACTCATTGGGCTGATCCATGATGCTGGGAAGGCAGCAGCATCATTATCAGTATCATCTCTTTTCAGCTGAAGGGACAGAGACGTGCTCTTGTGCGTCTTGTCCATGGTTGCCAGTCTGTGTTTTTGCCTTCTCTGCATCTATTCTCCCTTGCCCTCTTTTCTTTTGAGAATGCCCCTGCACACTCAGTCCACATGATTTAGCCAAGGCCAGCCTCTCCCCCAGGATCCAATGGAAGCAAAGTCAGGTCTTGCCAATCAGACCATGTGTGTATGCTCAGTTGCTAGGTCATGTCCGACTTTTGGCAAGCCCATGGACTGCAGCCTGTCAGGCTCCTCTGCCCACAGGATTCTCCAGGCAAGAATACTGGGGTGGGGGTTGCCATTTCCTCAGACTAGTTCTTGTCTTTGGCATACAACCCAAGTCATCCCAATAAGAATCCCCAAACTGTGAGATTTTGGTTAAGATACATTCTTTTTTATCCTGGGAATGCTGAGGAGGGAAACCTGAAGCTGCTGGCAACCTTGCTGCCACCAATGTGGGCAAAGTTGGGCTAAGAATGGAGCCAATACAGAGGAAAGCAGAGTCAAGTGCTGGAGAAAGAGAGGAATGGAAATCTGATCATGTTGTTTGAAAACGTGGATCTGGCTAAGTCTGCTGCTGCTGCTGCTAAGTCGCTTCAGTCGTGTCCGACTCTGTGCGACCCCATAGACGGCAGCCCATCAGGCTCCCCCGTCCCTGGGATTCTCCAGGCAAGAACACTGGAGTGGGTTGCCTTTCCTTCTCCAATGCATGAAAGTGAAAAGTGAAAGTGAAGTCGCTCAGTTGTGTCCGACTCTTAGTGACCCCATGGACTGCAGCCTACCAGGCTCCTCCGTCCATGGGATTTTCTAGGCAAAAATACTGGAGTGGGGTGCTATTGCCTTCTCCACTGGCTAAGTCTACAGTAAGACTTACCCTTGGATTTTAAGGTGTATGAATCAATAAGTTACCTTTTGCTTACTGCCAGCTTGATTTAGCCTTTTATTTTGGGGGGAGGGGTTTGGTCTCACAGGCAAGAGATTTTCCATCAATACATATATGAATGGATTCTATTTTAGGCTCCGACTCTAGACCCTAGGCCATTTCTACAATGCCTTCAAAGCTAACAAATCAATTTTCTCCTAAGAACTGTTTTTAAGATCATAAAGAATAAAGTTCTGCAGGGCTAAAATCTTCCTTCTCTTTTTTGCATATTATATTAGAAAATCATATTGGCTGTGAAAGGAAATGGCTTCTCAATGTGTGGAGAGGAGAACATCTAAGAACACCTGACCCTCCTAAAGTTAAGCCAAGTCTGGGAAAAAAGCAGAAACCAGCCAGCTGATCCTCCACAGCCTGAGGCAGACTCACCTTTCAGCTGAAGATAACCCTTAGCCAGGTTAACGTGTGCCTCGGCCAGCTTCCAGTGGGAATCACCGTAGCAGATCCTTGTCAGAGCCATGCAGTGCACTAGCTCATGGAGAGCCTTTTTGTACTGAAGGAAGGAAAAACAGGCCCACTAGTTAGACAACAAGGTACAAAATTAATGTGTACTTTTATCCATTCAATATACATTTATAGAGTGATGATTATGGGCCAGGCATGGTTCTAAATATGTGTGATACATCAGAGAACAAAATTAAGATCTGATTTGGGTGGCAGGGTATTCTTCTGGTTGGGTGAAATAGACAATATACATTTAAAAATGGTAAAATTTATAGTACATTTAAGTTTATAGTACAAAGATATGTTTTTGGTGGCAGGGTATTCATCTGGCTGGGTGAAATAGACAATATACATAAAAAAGAGTAAAATTTATAGTACATTTAAGTTTATAGTAAATAGTGGAAAATGTTATGGAATAAAGAAGCTGCCCATAAATGACCAGCTCCTACATCTTCAGACACAAGTAGGCCAGTGGTGGTAGTTTTCAAATAACACCCTCTAGCTCTCAATTCAAACATCTTCTTTAGTAGCTGGGATATTAGCACAGCCAATGAAGTCAGCAGGACTTTGCAAGCAGATTTTGTTAAAAGAGTAAGAAGCACATTTTCATCCAGTGCCAGGACAAAGAGAATAGTGAATGGTGTGGATTCCAGCTCCAGGTCAGCTTAGAGCAGCAATATTCTCAAAGCGAGGCTGGTGGTTTTAAAGTACAGCTCTGAAATTCTTTGACACTCCTTCCATCCAGAGACGGTGGTCTATGTCCCTTTTCTTTGAATCTGGGTTTATGACTGCTTGGTTAAACTAACGTGGAGGCAGTGAGGCAGCACCACTTTTCGGGCCCAGGCCTTAAAGAACTGGCAGCTTCTACTCTCTGTCTCCCCTTAGGTACTCACTCCTGGAACTTGCTATGAGCCGAAAGGTGTCTCCCACCCTCAGATTCATTTGTTGGAGTGCTAAGTACTTCAGAATATAACTGCATTTGGAGAGATGAACTTTGAAGAGGTGAAGAAGTTAAAATGAGGCCATCACAATGGGGGCCTCATCTAATATACTTTTTATAAGAAGAGAAGGAGACACGAGAAATGGGCACACACAGAGAAATGCTTTGTGAGGACACAGAAGGCAGGAGTCAGCAAGGCATGGAGAGAGGGTGCTGAAGAAAACCAACCCTTTCAACATCTTGACCTTAGACTTCTAGGCTCCAGAACTGTGAGAAAACAAACTTTCTTGGTTGAAGCCACCCAGTCTGTGGCATTTTGCCACAGCAGCCCCAGAAGACTAACAGCTTAACCATGATTTCATGAGGAAGCCTAAGCGGCCCCACAGAGAGGCCTCCACGGAAAGGAGCTGATGACAGCGTCCGTCAGCTGCAGAACACTGCCACCCTGGCAGCAGATGCTCCACACCTGCTGAGCCCAGCTGATGCTGTATGGAGTAGAGCTGACCAGACCCCACTGAGCTCTGCACAAACTGCAGGTTCATGAGCGAAATTAATCACTGTTTTTGTTGTACACCACCAAGTCTTGGTCTAAGACTGCCTACTCAGGTGGCACTAGTGGTAAAGAACCAGCCTGCCAATGTAGGAGACATAACAGATGAGGGTTCAATCCCTGGGTCGGGAAGATCCCCTGGAGGAGGGCAAGGAAACCCACTCCAGTATTCTTGCCTGGAGAATCCCATGGACAGAGGAGCCTGGCGGGCTACAGTCCATAGGGTTGCAAGGAATCCAACATGACTGAAGCGACTTAACACACACACACACGTACGTCTTGGGATGTGATATAGCAATAGATAGCTGGAATAGCAAAAGAGGAGGTAGAAGGTACGCAGCCTAAGGGAGTAAAGCAGAGGAAGAATGGTAAGAATAAGGACAGAGTTGTGTAGAAAACACAGGAGAAGACCCAGGATACCCGACCCTCCCGGTCAATGCCTAAGCTCAAAGGACTTGCACTTCCACACAGTTTCTATGTGGGTTAGAAACACTTTCACTGTGAAACATTCCCTTGACAAGAGTACATGGCCAGATACTTGACCCCAAGACAGCTGCTTTTCTGATTTAGCAAGAGAAGCTGAGGGCACACTGTGCTCACTCCACAGTGATAAAGGAAGATGGAGCTGTGTTTTTTTCCTATATGTAGTATAGTAAAAGTAACACTTTTCTTACTACAAAAATAATATATGCTCTTTATCAAAATGTTGCTGTTGTTTAGTCACTAACCTGTGTCCGATTCTTTCAAGACTCCATGGACTGTAGCCAACCAGGCTCTTCTGTCCACGGGATTTCCCAGGCAAGAATACTAGAGTGGGTTGCCATTTCCTTCTCCAGGGAATCATCCTGACCCAGAGATCAAGCTTGCATCTCCTGCATTGGCAGGCAGATTCTTTACCACTGAGTCAACAGGGAAGGCCCATTATCAAAATACAAGTGAGCAAACAAAAGAAGGAAAAAAGAAAAGTCACCTGCCATTGCACCTCTTCAAGATAAGTAGGTAGCTAAATCTCTTTCTATTCTTCATTCTTGTGAATCTATATATCTTTTTCTTTTTAAAAATACGCTTATAAGCTACATACCTGTTTGCAACTTGTTTTCACAATTTGTGAACATTTCTCCATATCATGTTTTGTGATAATTTTTAATGGCTGTACAGTATTTTACTGTATGGATATATCATAAATGAGTTATTCAACCCACAAATATTTAAGCACTTAGGTTGTTTTAGAAATTTTTTCTCTCTGAACATCCTGTGTGGATAGCTTTGTTCATATCTGTAAGTATTTTCTTAGAATGAATTCCTGGGAACATGACAATTGGGTAAAGCATATGCAAAGCCCTGAGGCTTTGCTGGAGTTTGCTAGACAGCTTCCATGAGCAGCTGCTTCCATCCCACATCTCCCTTCCAGTGTGGCATGTGAGCATGAAATGCCCCTTACACAGTGCCCAGCACTAGTTGGGGGTTAACTTGCCAATTTGTCAGTTAGCTATTTCTCCTTGTTTTAGTTTTCATTTTTTTTCCTGCAAAGCTAGTAAGGCTGAACATCTTCATGTGTTTATTGGCTTCATGTGTGTGTATTTCTTCTTTTGGGAAACATCTTTTTATGGCCTCTAAGAGCCAGGAAATTTAGGGAATGGCTTCCTTGGACACAGAGCAAATGAACACAGTGTATGAGAAAGAAATAAATTATAAAAACATTGAGAAGTCTAGATAGACAGTTTGCCAAAAAGAGAGGGGGACCTGATCTGATGGTGAATCTGTCCCAACCACAAGATTCCAAGGAAGGGCTATATGCAGCTGAGAGTCTGCCTCTCAGATCACAGCCTGGGTCCTCACTATCTGCATCAGGGACCAGGGCCAATGCCTAAGCTCGAAGGACTTGCACCTCCACACAGTTTCACTTTGAAACTGTGGCCTGTCCTCTCTCTGCTTTTTTATTTGCTAGAATGTGTAGTCCAGATATCCTTTTTTGATTTTCCAAACTTTACCCTGCCGGTTCCAGTGGCTTTAGCCAACAGGCCTGGGTAAGAGGTAGAAGAGAAGTATGTGTAGGCAGACAATCTCAGAACTGGGATGAGCCTCGTAAATAATCTAGTTGATCTCCTCAATTTAAGGAAGGAAAGTAAGACCAGAAAGGCAAAACGATTTACCACCAAGTGGCAGAATCAGAACTCACAGTCAAGCTCCTTGATGCAAAGTCCAGAGCTCTTCCCACAACATCATTCTTCATATTAAAACACGCGACTCTGAGGATCAGTTTGGCCATAAATGGCCAAATGGGCATTTCATAAACAGCTCTTGGTATCTAAATACTATTCTCTACTAGGATGAAACAGCATTCCCTGAAACCACAGCTGGAACAGGGAAAGTACAAGATGAAACCAAAAAATCTTGTTGTGCCTGAAATCAAGGAAAGAATTATAGGGACGTATCAAGAACTCAGAAGCCAGACTGAAGGGGCTCCCACAGCAAATATACAATAATTTAAGTTTTGACGATGATAATGGATTGTAACACATTGAAAAATAGGATTTCTTGAACCCATATTGATATAAACAAATGAACAATGATGTGTGAAGAAGGGAAAGCTCTTCCCTGTAAAATGAATGCTAATAAACAAATATTGAAATCATGGCAAAGTCAGAGAATCACCATTGGACAAACATCATAGCAATAACTGATTCAGGTGAGAATCATCAATGCATGTTAAAAGTAAGGGGTGAAGTTTTGATGAGGAATAGGATATATTTATAGTGTTAATGATTCTCCCTACAGGATACTGATTAATTGCAAATGGAAGAATAATAATTCTACAATGAAGAAACCTTCCAGATAGCACCTTAACCAAGTTATCAAATTTAGCATCATAGTAATGAGGCAAACAGACATCATACGCCTCCTAGTAAGATGCACCAGAAAGGGCCCTTTTTTCAGTTGTGTGGGATTTCTGCCCCAAATATATAATCTGATTCTAATCATCAAGAAAACACATGACAAATTCAAATTGGGGGGTATTCTACAAAACAGTTGGAGTATACGTTTGCGGCACCCGACAAATTCTTTTGTTGAAGCCCTAACCCTCCAATGGGGCATGTGGAGATAAGGCCTCTAAAGATGTAACTAAGGTGACATGAGGTCATAAAGGTGGGGCCCTGATCCAATAGGATTAGTGTCCTTTTGAGAAGGCACACCTTTCCCTCCTCCTTCCCCTACCCTCCATGCACAAAGGGGAGGCCATGTGAGGACACAGATTGAGGGTGGTGGTCTACAGCCCAAGGGGTGAGTTCTCACCACACAGCAGCTCTGCTGGCTCCTTGATCCTGGACTTCCAGTTTCCAGGATTGTGAGGAGTAAATTTCTGTTGTTTAGGCTACCCAATCTGTAGTATTCTATTATAGCAGCCCAAGCAGACTAATACAGTACTTTTTACAAATATCAAAATTGTGGAAGACACAGACAGGCTAAGGAACTGATCTGACAGATTTGTTGGTGTTTTGTGCTTGTGCTCAGCCATGTCTGATTCTTTGCAGCCTGCCAGGCTTCTCTATGGAATTCTCCAGGTAAGAATACTGGAGTGGGTACCCATCTCCTGCTCCAGGGGATCTTCCTGACCCAGGATTGAACCTGCCATTCTTGCATTGGCACGTGGGTTATTTACCACCGAGCCACCTAGGAACTGCTTTTCTAATAGATTAAAGGATACTAAAGAGACCTTGTGGCTCAGCTGGTAAAGAATCCACCTGTAATGTGGGAGACCTGGGTTTGATCCCTGGGTTGGGAAGATCCCCTAGAGAATTCAGGAATGGGTACCCACTCCAGTATTCTGGCCTGGAGAATTCCATGGACTGTATAGCCCATGGGGTCACAGAGTCAGACATTACTAAGTGACTTTCACTCACTCAAACTCACTCACTCAAAAAGACATAATAATTCTAGTCAGCATGATTTCATGGACTAAAACATGACTCTGTCTAATATTTTTTCCTGTAAAAGATATTACTGAGATAATTGGAGGAATATGAATAAGGTTTATAGATTAGATAATAATATGTACCAATATTAATTTCCTAAGGATTAAAGATTTACTAAGCATAGCCCCACCCATCAGAACAAGACACAGTTTCCCCCTCAGTCAGTCTCTCCCATCAGGAAGCATCCATAAGCCTCTTATCCTCATCCATCAGAGGGCAGACAAAATGAAAACCACAATCCAGAGAACTAACCAAGATGATCATAGGGACCACAGCCTCGTCTAACTCAGTGAAACTTGGGAGCTGTGTAGGGCCACCCAAGATGGACAGGTCATGGTGGAGAGTTCTGACAAAACATGGTCCACTAGGGAAGGGAATGGCAAACCCCATCGGTACTTTTGCCTTGAGAACCCCATGAACAGTATGAAAAGGCAAAAAGATAGGACACTGAAGATGAACTCCCCAGGTCAGTAGGTGCCTAATATGCTACTGGAGATCAGTGGAGAAATAACTCCAGAAAGAATGAAGAGACGGAGCCAGAGCAAAAACAATACCCAGTTGCGGATGTGACTGGTGATTGAAGTAAAGTCTGATGTTACAAAGAACAGTACTGTATAGGAACCTGGAATGTTAGGTCCAATGTTAGGTCCATTTAGGGTAAATTGAAAGTGGTCAAACAGGAGATAGCAAGAGTGAACATGGATATTTTAGGAATCAGTGAACTAAAATGGACTGGAATGGGTGAATTTAACTCAGATGACCATTATATATACTACTGTGGGCAAGAATCCCTTAAAAGAAATGGAGTAGCCCTCACAGTCAACAAAAGAGTGAGAAATGCAGTACTTGGACGCAATCACAAAAATGACAGAATGATCTCTGTTCGTTTCCAAGGTAAATCATTCAATATCACAGTAATCCAAGTCTATGCCCCAACCAGTAATGCTGAAGAAGCTGAAGTTGAACAGTTCAATGAAGACCTACAAGACCTTCTAGAACTAACACCCAAAAAAGATGTCCTTTTCATTATAGGGGATTGAAATGCAAAAGTAGGAAGTTAAAAGAGACATGGAGTAACAGGCAAATTTGGCCTTGGAGTACAAAATGAAGCAGGGCAAAGGCCAACAGAGTTTTGCCAAGAGAATGCATTGGTCATAGCAAACACCCTCTTCCAACAACACAAGAGAAGACTGCACATGGAGTCACCAGATGGTCAACACCGAAATCAGATTGATTATATTCTTTGCAGCTAAAGATGGAGAAGCTCTATACAGTCAGCAAAAACAAGACCAGGAGCTGACTGTGGCTTAGATCATAAACTCCTTATTGCAAAATTCAGACTTAAATTGAAGAAAGTAGGGAAAACCACTAGACCATTCAGGTATGACCTAAATCAAATCCCTTATGATTATACAGTGGAAGTGACAAACAGATTCAAGGGATTAGATCTGATAGAGTGCCTGAAGAACTATGGATGGAGGTTCATGACATTGTACAGGAGGCAGTGATCAAGACCATCCCCAAGAGAAAGAAACGCAAAAAGGCAAATGGTTGTCTGAGGAAGCCTTACAAATAGCTGAGAAAAGGAGATAAGTGAAAGGCAAAGGAGAAAAGGAAAGATATACCCATTGAATGCAGGGTTCCAAAGAATAGCAAGGAGAGATAAGAAAGGCTTCCTCAGTGATCAGTGCAAAGAAATAAAGGAAAATAATAGAGTGCGAAAGACTACAGATCTCTTCAAGAAAATTAGAGATAGCAAGGGAACATTTCATGCAAAGATGGGCTCGATAAAGGACAGAAATGATATGGACCTAACAGAAGTGAAGATGTGAAGAGGAGGTGGCAAGAATACATAGAAGAACTATACAAAAAAGCTCTTCACAACCCTGATAAACACAATGGTGTGATCACTCACCTAGAGCCAGACATTCTTGAATGCAAAGTCAAGTGGGCCTCAGGAAGCATCACTATGAACAAAGCTAGTGGAGGTGATGGAATTCCAATTGAGCTATTTCAAATCCTAAAAGATGATGCTGTTAAGTGCTGCACCCAGTATGACAGGAAATTTAGAAAACTCAGCAGTGGGCACAGGACTGGAAAAGGTCAGTTTTCATTCCAATCCCAAAGAAAGGCAATAGCAAAGAATGCTCAAACTACTGCACAATTGCCCTAATCTCATATGCTATCAAAGTAATGTTCAAAATTCTCCAAGCCAGTTTTCAACAATATGAACTTTCAGATGTTCAAGCTGGATTTAGACAAGGCAGAGGAACCAGAGATCAAATTGCCAATATCTGTAGGATCATCAAAAAAGCAAGAGAGTTCCAGAAAAACATCTACCTCTGCTTTATTGACTATGCCAAAGCCTTTGACTGTGTGGATCATAACAAACTGTGGAAAATTCTGAAAGAGATGGGAATGCCAGATCACCTTACCTGCCTTCTGAGAAATCTGCATGGAGGTCAAGAAGTAAAAGTTAGAATCAGAGCTATTTCAAATCCTAAAAGATGATGCTGTTAAGTGCTGCACCCAATATGACAGGGAATTTAGAAAACTCAGCAGTGGGCACAGGACTGGAAAAGTTTTCAATCCAATCCCAAAGAAAGACAATGCCAAAGAATGCTCAAACTACCATACAATTGCACTCAGTTGCTGGCAAAATAATGCTTAAAATTCTCCAAGCCAGGCTTCAATAATAGTATGTGAACTGTGAACTTCCAGATGATCAGGCTGGATTTTAAAAGGGCAGAAGAACTGGAGATCAAACTGCCAACATCCATTGGATCATAGAAAAATCAAGAGAGTTCCAGAAAAACATCTACTTCTGCTTTATTGACTATGCCAAAGCCTTTGACTGTGGATCGCAACAAACTGGTGGAAAATTCTTCAAGATATAGAAATACCAGACCACCTTACCTGCCTCCTGAGAAATCTGTATGCAGGTCAAGAAGCAACAGTTAGAACTGGACATGGAATACAGACTGCTTCCAAATTGGGAAAGGCATACATCAAGGCTGTATATTGTTACCCTGCTTATTTAAATTATATGCAGAGTATATCGTGCAAAATGCCAGGCTGGATGAAGCACATGCTGGAATAAAGTTTTCTGGGAGAAATATCAATAACCTCAGATATGCAGATGACACCACAATTATGGCAGAAAGTGAAGAGGAACTAAAGAGCCTCTTGATGAAAGTGAAAGAGGAGAGTGAAAAATTTGATAAAACTCAAGATTCAGAAAACTAAGATTATGGCATCCAGTCCATCACTTCATGGCAAATAAATGGGGAAACAATGGAAACAATGACAGACTTTACCTTTTTGGGCTCCAAAATCACTGCTGATGGTGACTTCAGCCATGAAATTAAAAGACGCTTGCTCCTTGGAAGAAAAGCTATGACAAACCTAGACAGCATTATTAAAAAGCAGAGATGTTACTTTGCCAACAAAGGTCCGTCTAGTCAAAGCTATGGTTTTTCCAGTAGTCATGTATGGATGTGAGAGTTGGACTATAAAGAAAGCCT
>NW_011494796.1:5497998-5500409 GCF_000754665.1 Bison bison bison | reverse complement strand
GTGAGAGTTGGACTATAAAGAAAGCTTGCTGCTGCTGCTGCTGCTGCGTCGCTTCAGTCGTGTCCGACTCTGTGCGATCCCATGGACTGCAGCCTACCAGGCTTCTCCGTCCATGGGATTCTCCAGGCAAGAACACTGGAGTGGGTTGCCATTTCCTTCTCCAATGCATGAAAGTGAAAAGTGAAAATGAAGTCGCTCAGTCGTGTACGACTCCTAGTGACCCCATGGACTGCAGCCTACCAGGCTCCTCCATCCATGGGATTTTCCAGGCAAGAGTACTGGAGTGGGGTGCCATTGCCTTCTCCAAAAGAAAGCTTAGGGTTGAACAACAGATGCTTTTGAACTGTGGTGCTGGAGAAGACTCTTGAGAGTCCTTTGGACTGCAAGGAGATCCAACCTGTCAATCCTAAAGGAAATCAGTCCAATATTCATTGGAATGACCGATGCTGAAACTGAAACTCCAATACTTTGGGCACCTGATGCAAAGAACTAACTCACTGGAAAAGACCCTGATGCTGGGAAAGATTGAAGGTGGGAGGAAAAGGGCACAACAGAGGATGAGATGGTTGGATGGCATCACCAACTCACTTGAGTGAGCTCTGGGAGTTGCTGATGGACAGGGAGGCCTGGCATGCTGCAGTCCATGGGGTTGCAAATAGTTGGACATGACTGAGCAACTGAACTGAAATGAACTTCAATAATTGTAGTGTGGGTGTGTTGGAGAAATTCCTTTATTCTTAGGAAATAGGCACTGACATCTTTAGGGGTAAAAGACCATGTATTTTTAACTTACTGTCTGATATTCAGAAAAATAATGGCAGTGTGTGTGAAGAAATGTAAAGTAAATGTTACCAATTGGTACATCTTACAACTTTTCTGTAAGTTGATAAGTTTTTTATAGTAAAAAATTACCAAAGAATGGTATTTCAAGAGGCAAATAGTCAAGTTAATACTTTCTTAAAAACACTTTAAAGGCTTCCTAGGGCACTTGAGACTTGGAAAGACTTGCCTCTCCAGTGGCATTTCACATCCGCCCAAAGCTTCTTCTCATTACTTCACACAGTTACGCTGCTTGTGCCAAACCAAAATTTTATGTGTGCTGTTCCCTCTCCCTAGAGCTCCTCTTCCTCAGCTCCTCAGTGCTGGATCCTTCTCTCCTTCAGGTGTCAGCTCAGATGTCACCTCTTCACAGGGGCCCTCCCTCACCTACCACAGGCCCACCGTATTTCCTCCAGAGCACTTGGCACCATCTCTGGTTAGCTAGTTATTTACAAAGTGGACTGCTCCTTAGCTGCATGGGGGCATGCGGCTGTCTGTCCTGTTCACCACTGAATCCAGGCATTCTTCATCTGAACTTCGCATCACAGGAAATGATTCGGCACCATTCTAGATGGGCTTCCCTGGTGGCTTAGTGGTAAAGAACCTGCCTGCTGATGCAGGAGATGTGGGTTTGATCCCAGCTACGTAAGATCCTATGGAGAAGGAAATGGCAACCCAGTATTCTTGCCTCAGAAATTCTTGCCAGCTCAAAAGAGTTGGACATTACTTAGCGACTAAACAACAACCATTTTAGATGCATAGAAGAGAAGTTGATCCTTCACATACACCAAATGCCTTTGGGCACTAGGGCTTGATTCTCTCGCATAATTCTGGGGAGCAGGCTGCCAGCTGACACCTACATAGCACACAGACGGGCACATAGTAGGACTAGAGGACATCTGGTGCGTAATGAATATCAAGACCAAATTCACACCTTCTCTCCCTGTTCCTGGCTCTTCTTCCTGTATTCACAACAGTAACAAAGGGGACTGACAAGTCCCTGGTCTCCCAAGCTGGCTGAAACCTCAGTCAGGACTGTATACACCCTCTCGGGCTCACTCTTGTCTCTCCACCTTCTATGCCCCCTTTGTTACCAGGTTTCACCGATTCATATTTCCAAACTCTTATCAAAAGTTTTTAGTATCTCTACTGCCTTTGCCAAAGAATGCTCAAACTACCACACAATTGCACTCATCTCACACGCTAGTAAAGTAATGCTCAAAACTCTCCAAGCCAGGCTTCAGCAATACATGAACTGTGAACTTCCAGATGTTCAAGCTGGTTTTAGAAAAGGAAGAGGAACCAGAGATCAAATTGCCAACATCTGCTGGGTCATTGAAAAAGCAACAGGATTCCAGAAAAACATCTATTTCTGCTTTATTGACTATGCCAAAGCCTTTGACTGGGTGGGCCACAATAAACTGTGGAAAATTCTTCAAGAGATGGGAATACCAGACCACCTGATCTGCCTCCTGAGAAACCTATATGCAGGTCAGGAAGCAACAGTTAGAACTGGACATGGAACAACAGACTGGTTCCAAATAGGAAAAGGAGTATGTCAAGGCTGTATATTGTCACCCTGCTTATTTAAC
>NW_011494796.1:5463479-5497898 GCF_000754665.1 Bison bison bison | reverse complement strand
ATATGGAGATGACATCACCCTTATGGCAGAAAGTGAAGAGGAACTAAAAAGCCTCTTGATGAAAGTGAAAGAGGAAAGTGAAAAAGTTGGCTTAAAGCTCAACATTCAGAAGACGAAGATCATGGCATCTGGTCCCATCATTTCATGGGAAATAGATGGGAAAACAGTGGAAACAGTGTCAGACTTTATTTTTTTGGGCTCCAAAATCACTGCAGATGGTAATTGCAGCCATGAAATTAAAAGACACTTGCTCCTTGGAAGGAAAGTTATGACCAACCTAGATAGCATATTAAAAAGCAGAGACATTATTTTGCCAACAAAGGCCCATCTAGTCAAGGCTATGGTTTTCCAGTGGTCGTGTATGGATGTGAGAGTTGGACTGTGAAGAAAGCTGAGTGCCAAAGAATTGATGCTTTTGAACTGTGGTGTTGGAGAAGACTCTTGAGAGTCCCTTGGACTGCAAGGAGACCCAACCAGTCCATCCTAAAGGAGAACAGTCCTGGGTGTTCATTGGAAGGACTCATGCTGAAGGTGAAACTCCAATACTTCAGCACCTCATGCAAAGAGTTGACTTATTGGAAAAGACTCTGATGCTAGGAGGGATTGGGGGCAGGAGTAGAAGGGGAAGACAGAGGATGAGATGGCTGAATGGCATCTCCAACTCGATGGACATGAGTTTGGGTAAACTCTGGGAGTTGGTGATGGACAGGGAAGCCTGGTGTGCTGCGATTCATGGGGTCACAAAGAGTCGGACACGACTGAGCAACTGAACTGAACTGAACTGAACTGCCTCTGCCGTATTTTAGGCCCTCATAATTGCTTGCCAGGAGTATCGCAAATGCCCTCTGAATGGGCCCTCCTCCTCCAATTTACGTCCCTCCTCTTCCTCCTCTATTCAGGCATCTGAGGTCTGAGTGATCATTCCAAAAACTCAGACTTGCTCATGGCCCTTTCTGGCTTATAATCCTGTGATAGTTTCCAGCACCCTGAAGAGAAAGTGTAAACTTTTGCTGGGTCCTGAACACTCTCTGGGCCCCAGTTCCTTCCTCAACCTCAGTTCCTTCCCTGTATAACTAAAGCCTGCTTCCCAGATAGTTCCATGTATTTCACCAAACAGGCTGTGCGCCCTCAGACCATTGACTCTCACCCATCTGCCACCTCCACTCAAAGCACTACTGTCCCCTGTACTACCGGGCCCTCTCTCCTACCTAAGCACTGTTATCAGTGCAGCCCAAGTAGCCCCCATCCCCAGAGCATGCCTCAGGTGCTATTGCTCCTCCAACTCTAGGGTCACTGCTCACACCTCCTCCCCTCAACTCCAGGTTTTGCACCTGTATAACCTGAGTTTGTGTCTGTCACAGAACTTATGCTGACCATCATTATTTATCTATCTTCCCAACCAGGCCATGAGATCCTCTGAGGCAGAGGTTATAGCTTTCCCATTCATGCCCCGAGCCCCTGCACAGCACCTGGTACACATTAGAAGTGAAGTGAAAGTCGCTTAGTCATGTCTGAGTCATTGCCAACCCATGGACTATACAGTCAGTCCATGAAATTCCCCAGGCCAGAATACTGGAGTGGGTAGGCTTCCCTTTCTCCAGGGGATCTTCCCAACCCAGGGATCGAACCCAGGCCTCCCACATTTCAGGCAGATTCTTTACCAGCCAAGCCACAAGAGAAGCCCAAGAATACTGGAGTGGGTAGCCTATCCCTTCTTTAGTGGATTTTCCTGACCCAGGAATCCAACCAAGGTCTCCTGCATTGCAGGCGGAGTCTTTACCAACTGAGCTATCAGAGAAGCCTGGCACACACTGGGTACATAGTAAATCTTTGTGAAATAAATAAATGGACAAATTACGACCCGGCACATGTTGAAGCTGAAACTCCAATACTCTGGCCACCTGATGTGAAGAGCTGACTCATTTGAAAAGACCCTGATGCTGGGAAAGACTGAAGGTGGGAGGAGAAGGGGACAACAGAGAATGAGATGGTTGGATGACATTACCGACTCAATGGACATGAGTTTGAGTAAACTCCGGGACTTGGTGATGAACAGGGAGGCCTGGCATGCTGCAGTCCATGGGGTTGCAAAGAGTTGGGCACAACTGACTGAACTGAACTGAACATAAGAGGTAGTAGAGAAATACATATTGAATGAATGAGTAAATGAATAAAACCCTGAAGAGAGATGGTAAAGAAGTATGCAGGGAACAGATTAAGAATTTAAGAAATACAAGCTCCTTGAGAGTAGAAGCTTCATCTGCTTTGTGCTGTGTTCCAGTGCTGAGACCTGGCACACAGGAGGAGTTCAAGAAATACTTCCTGACTCATGGGAAACCACTTTAGCAGGTCAAAGCCACAACCAGTCCGTCTAGTACACACTTGTCAAAGGTCAGGGCAGACTCCTTTGTTCCTTTGTGCACTCATTCAGCAAACAACATGTCGACTGTGCCCTGAGGTACCGCATCACTCACACTGTGAAAAGGCACTGTCGTGTATTTCCTCCTGTGCCAAACTCCTCAGAGCAGGAATGCAACCTGAAGTATCCTGCTCCTCAGTGACCGGGGCGCGGGTATAAAAAGAAAGGTTCCTTACCTCATGACTGCTGGCATAGGACTTGGCTTTCTCTTCAGAGAGGCGGAGTTTCTCCCGGGGAGGCTGGAACAGTGCTCTCTGAAGCAGCTGGTTTTGCAGTTTCTTTCTAGGTGTTATGCTGACGGCAGCAACAATTTCATCCAGGTGGTTGGATATGTGAGTTTCCTGTGATTCTTGCATATTTTTATATACATTACCCTCTAATTTTTAAATAAGAAAACAAAAGTATTAATGATAATTTCCACCATTACTTTTAGAAATACATATTTTTCCTAGAAGTTGGGGTTAGAATTTAAGAAAATTTCAACACTATACCCATGGCTTCTTTGAAACAAGTAGCTTCTATCCAAAAAGCTCCTAGTGACTAGTACTAACTTCTTTCAGATGGATTTCAAGTTTTAACTAAATCAAACATTCTTTGTCCTATGTATGTATCATATGTGTATATATATATATATATATATATGTATGTTTATATACATACATACTGATGTATTTTATATATTATATATGACATATATATATATGTCTCTCTCTATATATATGTCAGTAGGAATCAACTCTCAAAGAGCTCAGATTAGATCTGTTGAACCCCAGGTAACTTTGAAATGGGAAAAAAGTGACATGTTAAACTTTCACTTCCAGCTAAGATGAGATAAGGGATGAGATTTATCCTCTCACCTTAAGTAACCAACCAATCAACAAAAAACCTACCAAATAACAACAACAAAACAGCCATAGGCAAAAAGGGTATGAAACAATGGTTGTCAAAAGACGGGACATGAGACACGAGAAATGGAAAAGTGAAACAAAGTGAGATGCTTGATTGCCCCAGCTTATTGCTTTGAAAAAGTTTCTGGATCATGCAGGGTAACCCAGAAGTTACCCTGTGGGCTGAGTCGAGGAAATAGAGCTGAGCATCTGGGAAGACCAAGGAGGCTGTAATGCACAGAACAGATTATTAGAGAGGATAGAGCAGCACAGAGAAGACCCCAGAGATGAGGGTCTTCAGAGATCCTCAAGAAAGGGGGAATACTGATAGCATGTATGTAAGAAAACTACTTGAGTCTGGAGAAAGATTCCTCTAAGAAGATTGAAAGGAAGTATCTGGCGCTCACCAAGGCTGGCAGCGCCTGTTCCCACTGACCAGACTGGAAAAACTCATAATTCATGAGGCAGAGGGTAAAGTATTCAGAAAGTTTTTATTGGTGTGTTAGTCACTCAAGTATGTCTGACTCTTTTGGACTGTCGCCAAGCTCCTCTGTCCTTGGAATTCTCTAGGCAAGAATACTGGAGTGAGTAGCCATTCCCTTCTCCAGAGGATCTTCCTGATGTAGGGATTGAACCTGGGTCTCCCGCATTGCAGGCAGATTCTTTACTCTCTGAACCACCAGAGAAGATCTAAGAATATTGGAGTGGGTTGCCATTCCCTTCTCCAGGGGATTTTCCCGACCCAGGGATCAAACCTGGGTCTCCCTCATTATATCTGAGCCACAAGGAAGTAGTGGAGAATAATTAGTATAATAATCAGTAGTGGAGAATAATTAGCCCTTGGGTGAGCTCTGCTTAGATCCACATAACAAACCAGGAAAGTTAAGACCTAAAAAGATAAAACTGTTTCCAAGTAACTGTATCAGAGGGCAAAATTCAAGGGTGTTGATAGGAATACAAAAACAGCCAGCACTCAACAGGTTGAAATTAATAAACTTTAACATCCAAACAAAGATCACCAGGCATGCAAATAGGCAAGAGAACAGCCCATAAGGAGAAGATGAATCAGTCAAAACTGACCCAGATATTAAGTTAGCAGAAAAGAATATTAAGGGTTATATAATTATATTCCATATGTTTAAAATGTTAGCTATTTTTAAAAAGTTAACTAGAGGCATGGAATATAAAAAGCCAAATTGAACTTCTCAACATGAAACTTATATGTGAGATGAAAATATACTAGATGAGATTAATGGAAGATCAGATATTACAGATGAAAAGATGCATGAACTTGCAGATGTAGTGATAGAAACCATCTTAAAAAACCAGTGAGCTGTGAAAGAACTTCAACTTGCCTAATATATATGTAATTTCAATCCCTAAAGAAAAGTGGATTGCAGAGGGGACAGAAAAAGTGTTTGAAGAAATGGTGGCCAAAATTTTTCCAAATTTAAGGAAAAGTAAAAAGTCAGAGATTTCAGGAGCTAAATGCACACTAAACACAGGAAACAGAAAAGGACACCAAAACACATTGTAACCAAACTGCTCAAAACCATGATAAAGAGAGAATCTTATAAGTAGTCAGGAAAAAGAAAATATTAGTATTTTTAAAAAGATGATGAGAGGGCGGTCCTAAGATGGTGGAGGAATAGGACGGGAGACCACTTTCTCCCCCACAAATTCATGGAAAGAACATCTGAATGCTGAGCAAATTCCACAATACAACTTCTGAATGCTGGCAGAAGACATCAGGCACCCAGAAAGGCAGCCCATTATCTTCAAAAGGAGGTAGGAAAAAATATAAAAGATAAAAAGAAAGACAAAAGAGGTAGGGACGGAGATCCGTCCCGGAAAGGGAGTCTTAAAAAAGAAAGAAGTTTCCAAACACCAGGAAACACTCTCACCGGCGAATCTGTGGTGAGCCTTGGAAACTCAGAGGGTAACATAACTGGGAGGAAAAATAAAACCCACAGATTACGTGCCTAAAGGCAACTCCCGGCAGAGAAGCAGCACAGACGCTTGCATCCGCCTCTAGCAAGCGGGGGCAGGACAGGGAGGGCAGGCTGCATTGCTAAGGGTAAGGACCAGGCCTCAATACCCCGAGGACAATCTGAGGGAACTAACTAGAGATAGCAACCCAGAGTGTGGGATAGCTATCCTGAGAAAAGCCCTAAGACACCGCCAGGCCCGCTCACAGAACAAAGGACTGAGCAGAGCTAGCTGGCTGCGGACCAGCCCATCCCTGGCTGGAGACAGGCAGGCGGGGGCAGCCAGAGCCAGAAGGGGGCAATAGCAGCCCCAGAGAGGCATCATCTACCAAACTGCAAGCAGGCTTCCTTGCTAACCAAGACTCCTTGGGATTCTGGACAGTTGACATCCGCCAGGAGGGTTGCAGTCAGAGATCAGCTCCCCAGAAGAGACACAAGGCACACTTGAGAAGGCGTGCTGGTTGTACACCCAGAAAACAGAACAGCAGGGATGGGGGAGGTGATAAGTCGTAGTGACTGCGCTCGCCAAACACCTGGTCACCTGAGCTGCTTGGATCGGGGAAGGGCACAAAACGCAGGCCCATTCAAGTCTGCGCCTTTGTGGAGTACCTGAGAACCTGAACCTGAACGGCTTAGATTTGGGAAGTGCAGGGCCCACCTCAGACAGTTCCCGGCAGAGCAAGCTAGAGCCTGAGCAGTGTAGACGGGAAAGCACACATGCCATGAGCAGGGGCAAACCCAGTGTGGGTGAGACACTGGGAGCAGTCCCCACAAACGCCAGTGATATTTTTTTTTGCAGTGTTCCTCCCTCAACACTGCACGATTGAACAAGAGAGCCTAAAAAAGTGACCACCATCGCCCCCTTGTGTCAGGGCGGAACTTAGACACTGAAGAGGCCAGCAAACAGAAGACGCTAAAATAAACAGAGGGAACCACTTTGGAAGTGACAGGTGCAATAGATTAAAACCCTGTAGTTAGTACCAACTACATAGGAAGGGGCCTATAGATCTTGAGAAGTGTAAGCCGGATCAAGGAACTATCTGAAAATGAACTGATCCCACACTGTCCACAACAACACCAGAGAAAGTCCTAGATATATTTTCACTATTATCATTTTTTTAATTAAAAAAAAAATTTAAGTCCTCTATTACTCCTTTAATTTTCATTTTTATAACCTACTATTACTTTGCAAAAAAAAGACCCAATTTTTAAAGCAAATTTCATATATATATATTTTATAATTTTGTGACTTTATTTTTTCCTTTAATATTGTATTTTTGAGAATCTAACCTCTACTCTAGATTTTTAATCTTTGCTTTTTGGTATTTGTTATCAATTTTGTACCTTTAAGAACCCAATCTTCAGTACCCATTTTTACTTGGGAGCAAGATTACTGGCTGGATTGCTCTCTCCCCCTTTGGACTCTCCACTAGGTTGCCTCTATCTCCTCCCTCCCCCTTCTCTTCTCTACCCAACTCTGTGAATCTCTTTGTGTGTTCCGGGCTGTGGAGAACACTTAGGGGACTGATTACTGGCTGGATCTGTCTCTCCTTTTGATTCCCCCCTTTATCCTCCTGGTCACCTCTGTCCTCTTCCTCCCTCTTCCCTTCTCTGTGTAACTCTGTGAACATCTCTGAGTGGTCCAGACTGTGGAGAGCACATAGGGAAGTGATTACTGGCTAGCCTACTCTCTCCCCTTTTGATTCCCCCTCTTCTTCTCCTGGTCACCTCTATCTCCCTCCTCCCTCTTCTCGTCTCCATGTAACTCTGTGTAACTCTTGGGGTGTCCCTCACTGTGGAGAAATTTTTCATCATTAACCTAGATGTTTTATCACTGGTGCTGTATAGATGGAGAAATCTTGAGGCTACTGTAAGAATAAGACTGAAAACCAGAGGCAGGAGGCTTAAGTTCAAATCCTGAGAACACCAGAGAACTCCTGACACCAGGGAACATTAATCGATAGGAGCTCATAAAATGCCTCCATACTTACACTGAAACCAAGCACCACCCAAAGGCCAACAAGTTCCAGAGCAAGACATACCATGCAAATTTTCCAACAACACAGGAACATAGCCCTGAGCTTCAATATACAGCCTGCCCAAAGTTACACCAAACCCATTGACATCTCAAAACTCATTACTGGACACTTCAGTGCACTTGAGAGAGAAGAAATCCAGCTTCACCCTCCAGAACACCAACACAAGCTTCCCTAACCAGGAAACTTTGCAAGCCACACGTCCAACCTCACTCACAGGGAGGAACCTCCACAATAAAGAGGAACCACAAACTGCCAGAATACGGAAAGGCCACCCCAAACACAGCAATATAAACAAGATGAAAAGGCAGAGAAATACCCAGCAGAAAAGCAACAGGATAAATGCCCACCAAACCAAACAAAAGAGGAAGAGATAGGGAATCTACCTGATAAAGAATTCCGACTAATGATAGTAAAAATGATCCAAAATCTTGAAAACAAAATGGAGTTACAGATAAATAGCCTGGAGACAAGGATCGAGAAGATGCAAGAAACGTTTAATAAGGACCTAGAAGGAATAAAAAAGAGTTAATATATAATGAATAATGCAATAAATGAGATCAAAAACACTCTGGAGGGAACCAACAGTAGAATAATGGAGGCAGAAGATAGGATTAGTGAGGTAGAAGACAGAATGGTAGAAATAAATGAAATAGAGAGGAAAAAAGAAAAAAGAATTAAAAGAAATGAGGACAATCTCAGAGACCTCAGGGACAATGTTAAATGCCCCAACATTGGAATCACAGGAGTCCCAGAAGAAGACAAAAAGAAAGGCCATGAGAAAATACTTGAGGAGATAATAGTTGAAAACTTCCCTAAAATGGGGAAGGAAATAGTCACCCAAGTCCAAGAAACCCAGAGAGTCCCAAACAGGATAAACCCAAGACGGAACACCCCAAGACACATATTAATCAAATTAACAAAGATCAAACACAAAGAACAAATATTAAAAGCAGCAAGGGAAAAACAACAAATAACACACAAGGGGATTCCCATAAGGATAACAGCTGATCTTTCAACAGAAACTCTTCAGGCCAGAAGGGAATGACAAGACATACTTAAAATGATGAAAGAAAATAACCTACAGCCCAGATTACTGTACCCAGCAAGAATCTCATCCAAATATGAAGGAGAAATCAAAAGCTTTACAGACAAGGAAAAGCTGAGGGAATTCAGCACCACCAAACCAGCTCTCCATCAAATACTAAAGGATCTTCTCTAGACAGGAAACACAAAAGGGTGTATAAACTCGAACGCAAAACAATAAAGTAAATGGCAACGGGATCATACTTATCAATAATTACCTTAAATGTAAACGGGTTGAATGCCCCAACCAAAAGACAAAGACTGGCTGAATGGATACAAAAACAAGACCCCTATATATGTTGTCTACAAGAGACCCACCCTGAAACAAGGGACATATACAGACTGAAAGTGAAGGGCTGGAAAAAAATATTCCATGCAAATAGAGACCAAAAGAAAGCAGGAATAGCAATACTCATATTAGATAAAATAGACTTTAAAACAAAGGCTGTGAAAAGAGACAAAGAAGGATACTACATAATGATCAAAGGATCCATCCAAGAAGAAGATATAACAATTATAAATATATATGCACCCAACGTAGGAGTACCGCAATATGTAAGACAAATGCTAACAAGTATGAAAGGGGAAATTAATAATAACACAATAATAGTGGGAGACTTTAATACTCCACTCACACCTACGGATAGATCAACTAAACAGAAAATTAACAAGGAAACACAAACTTTAAATGATACAATAGACCACTTAGACCTAATTGATATCTATAGGACATTTCACCCCAAAACAATGAATTTCATGTTTTTCTCAAGTTCATACAGAACCTTCTCCAGGATAGATCACATCCTGGGCCATAAATCTAGCCTTGGTAAATTCAAAAAAATTGAAATCATTCCAAGCATCTTTTCTGACCACAATGTAGTAAGATTAGATCTCAATTACAGGAGAAAAACTATTAAAGATTCTAACATATGGAGGCTGAACAACACGCTGCTGAATAACCAACAAATCACAGAAGAAATCAAAAAAGAAATCAAAATATACATAGAAACGAATGAAAATGAAAACACAACCCAAAACCTATGGGACACTGTAAAAGCAGTGCTAAGGGGAAGGTTCATAGCAATACAGGCATACCTCAAGAAACAAGAAAAAAGTCAAATAAATAACCTAACTCTACACCTAAAGCAACTAGAAAAGGAAGAAATGAAGAACCCCAGGGTTAGTAGAAGGAAAGAAATCTTAAAAATAAGGGCAGAAATATACATGCAAAAGAAACAAAAGAGACCATAGCAAAAATCAACAAAGCCAAAAGCTGGTTCTTTGAGAAGTTAAATAAAATTGACAAACCATTAGCCAGACTCATCAAGAAACAAAGGGAGAAATATCAAATCAACAAAATTAGAAATGAAAATGGAGAGATCACAACACAGAAATACAAAGGATCATAAGAGACTACTATCAGCAACCATATGCCAATGAAATGGACAAATTGGAAGAAATGGACAAATTCTGCAAAAAGTACAACTTTCCAAAACTGAACCAGGAAGAAATGGAAAATCTTAACAAACCCATCACGAGCACAGAAATTGAAACTGTAATCAGAAATCTTCCAGCAAACAAAAGCCCAGGACCAGACGGCTTCACAGCTGAATTCTACCAAAAATTTAGAGAAGAGCTAACACCTATCCTACTCAAACTCTTCCAGAAAATTGCTGCTGCTGCTAAGTTGCTTCAGTTGTGTCCAACTCTGTGCGACCCCAGAAACAGCAGCCCACCAGGCTTCCCCGTCCCTGGGATTCTCCAGGCAAGAACACTGGAGTGGGTTGCCATCTGCAGAGGAGGGTAAACTTCCAAATTCATTCTATAAGGCCACCATCACCCTAATACCAAAACCAGACAAAGATGCCACACACAAAAAAGAAAACTATAGGCCAATATCACTGATGAACATAGATGCAAAAATCCTTAACAAAATTCTAGCAAACAGAATCCAACAACATATTAAAAGATCATACATCATGACCAAGTGGGCTTTATCCCAGGGATGCAAAGATTCATCAATATCTGCAAATCAATCAACATAATATACCACATTAACAAATAGAAAAATGAAAACCATATGATTATCTCAATAGATGCAGAGAAAGCCTTTGACAAAATTCAACATCCTTATATGATAAAAACCCTCCAGAAAGCAGGAATAGAAGGAACACATCTCAATATAATTAAAGCTATATATGACAAACTGACAGCAAATATTATCCTCAATGGTGAAAAATTGAAAGCATTTCCCCTAAAGTCAAGAACAAGACAAGGGTACCCACTCTCACCACTACTATTCAACATAGTTTTGGAAGTTTTGGCCACAGCAGTCAGAGCAGAAAAAGAAATAAAAGGAATCCAAATTGGAAAAGAAGAAGTAAAACTCTCACTGTTTGCAGATGACATGATCCTATACATAGAAAACCCTAAAGATTCCATCAGAAAATTACTAGAGCTAATTAATGAATATAGCAAAGTTGCAGGATATAAAATCAACACACAGAAATCCCTTGCATTCCTATACACTAACAATGAGAAAAGAGAAAGAGAAATTAAGGGAACAATTCCATTCACCATTGCAATGAAAAGAATAAAATACTTAGGAGTATATCTACCTAAAGAAACAAAAGACCTATATATAGAAAACTATAAAGCACTGGTGAAAGAAATCGAAGAGGACACAAATAGATGGAGAAAAATACCATGTTCATGGATCAGAAGAATCAATATAGTGATATATCAATATAGCAATCAGTATAGCAATCTATAGATTCAATGCAATCCCTATCAAGCTACCAATGGTATTTTTCACAGAACTAGAACAAATAATTTCACAATTTGTATGGAAATACAAAAAACCTCGAATAGCCAAAGCAATCTTGAGAAAGAAGAATGGAACTGGAGGAATCAAGTTGCCTGACTTCAGGCTCTACTACAAAGCCACAGTCATCAAGACAGTATGGTACTGGCACAAAGACAGAAATACAGATCAATGGAACAAAACAGAAAGCACAGAGATAAATCCACGCACCTATGGACACCTTATCTTTGACAAAGGGGGCAAGGATATACAGTGGAGAAAAGACAATCTTTTTAACAAGTGGTGCTGGTAAAACTGGTCAACCATTTGTAAAATAAATGAAATTAGAACACTTTCTAACAGTATACACAAAAATAAACTCAAAATGGATTAAAGATCTAACGTAAGGCCAGAAAGTATAAAACTCCTAGAGGAAAACACAGGCAAAACACTCTCCTACATAAATCACAGCAGGATCCTCTACGACCCACATCCCAGAATACTGGAAATAAAAGCAAAAATAAATGGGACCTAATTAAAATTAAAAGCTTTTGCACAACAAAGGAAACTATAAACCAGGTGAAAAGACAGCCTTCAGAATGGGAGAAAATAATAGCAAACCAAGCAACTGATGAAAAATTAATCTCAAAAATATACAAGCAACTCCTGCAGCTCAATTCCAGAAAAATAAACGACCCAATCAAAAAATGGGCCAAAGAACTAAACAGACATTTCTCCAAAGAAGACATACAGATGGCTAACACACACATGAAAAGATGCTCAACATCACTCATCACTAGAGAAATGCAAATCAAAACCACAATGAGGTACCATTTCACGCCAGTCAGAATGGCTGCGACCCAAAAGTTTACAAGCAATAAATGCTGGAGAGGGTGTGGAGAAAAGGGAACCTTCTTACACTGTTGATGGGAATGCAAACTAGTACAGCCACTATGGAGAACAGTGTGGAGATTCTTTAAAAAACTGGAAATAGGACTGCCATATGACCCAGCAATCCTACTGCTGGGCATACACACTGAGGAAACCAGAAGGGAAAGAGACATGTGTACGCCAATGTTCATCGCAGCACTGTTTATAATAGCCAGGACATGGAAGCAAACTAGATGTCCATCAGCAGACGAATGGATAAGAAAGCTGTGGTACATATACACAATGGAATATTACTCAGCTATTAAAAAGAATATATTTGAATCAGTTCTAATGAGGTGGATGAAACTGGAGCCTATTATACAGAGTGAAGTAAGCTGGAAAGAAAAACACCAATACAGTATAATAATGCATATATATGGAATTAGAAAGATGGTAATGATAACCCTGTATGCGAGACAGCAAAAGAGACACAGATGTATAGAATAGTCTTTCAGACTCTGTGGGAGAGGGTTTGGGAGAATGGCATTGAAATACATAATGGCATGTATATTATCATATGTGAAAAGGATTGCCAGTCCAGGTTTGATGCATGATACAGGGTGCTCGGGGCTGGTGCACTGGGATGACCCAGAAGGATGGGATGGGGAGGGAGGTGGGAGGGGGGTTCAGGATGGGGAACACATGTACACCCGTGGCAGATTCATGTCAATGTATGGCAAAACCAACACAATATTGTAAAGTAATTAGCCTCCAAAAAAATAAAGTGAAAAAAACTTTTAAAAATTAATAAATCCGTCAATAAAGTTAGGCTAAGTTCACAATTAAAAAAAAAGATGATGAGAGCAGGTTTCTTGGAGGAAATTAAGCACATAAGAAGAGAGTGAAGCAACATATTTAAAGTATGGAAAGGAAAACAATGTCAAGCTGAAATTCGATACCAGTGAAAATATCTTTCAAAATCAAAATCTGAAAGAATTCACCACCAGTAGATTTGCAGTCCAATGTTCCCAAGAAATGTTAAAGGAAATCTTTCAGAAGGAAGAAAAATGATAACAAATGGAAATCTAGATCTACACAAAGGAATTGAGAGCGATGAAAAATTATACTTACATAGACCAATATGTAAGACTGTTTTCATATTGCTTAAATCTCCTTAAAAAATAATCAACTATTTAAATGAAAAATAATGTATTCCCTGGCTTATGAAATATATAAATGAAATCTATGAAAATAGTTGTGAAAAGCTAAGAAAAAAATGAAAGTGAAGTTGCTCAGTCATGTCCAGCTCTTTGCAACCCCATGGACTGTAGCCTACCAGGCTCCTCTGTCCATGGGATTTTCCAGGCAAGGCTAAGAGGAGAGGATGAAATTGTGAAGTTCTTATGCTATATGTATAAAAGTGTAATACTACTTGAAAGTAGACTGAGATAAGATAAAAATGTATAATATAAACCCTACAGCAACCATTACATTTTTTAAAAAGATACAGTTACAGGTGACAGGTGACAACAAAGGAGATAAATATAGAGTCTTAAAAATAATCCAATAGGAAAAAAGAGGAAAAAGGGAACAAAGAAGAGTTGGGACAAATAGCAAATAAATAGCAAGATGATAGACTTAAATCTGACTGTAACAATAATAACATTAAATGTAAGTGATCTAATTAAGAGAAAGACATTGATAGAATAGACAAAAATACAAGACTGAACAATACGTTGCATATAAGAAATTCAATGACATTAAAAGTAAAAGAAGGGAAAATAATCTGCTAAAATCAGTCAAAAACAAAGTTGGAGTCTCTATATTAATATCAAAGTATATTATACAGCAAAGAATATTACCATAATGAAGATCATTTCATTATGATGAAGGGTCAATTAGTCAAGAGTACATAACCATCCCAAGTGTCTATATACCTAAAAATAGTTTCAAAATATAAGACATCAAACTGGTGAAACTGCAAAAAGAAATAAGCAAATTCTCAATTATACTCAGATATTTAAATACCTTGTAAATAACTGATACACCAAGTAGGCAGAAAATCTGTAAAGAATGTAGAAGACCAACTACATCATCAACCAAGTTGATTTGGCATTTACTAGAACATTCTAGTTCTAGAAGTTGGGGGCAAGGGGAGAAGAGGGTAACAGAGGATGAGCTGGTTGGGTGGTATCACTGACTCAATGGACATGAGTTTGAGCAAAACTCATGGAGATAGCGATGGACAGAGAAGCCTGGCATGCTGCAGTTCATGGAGTCGCAAAGAGCTGGACACAACTGAGCAACTGAATGACAATTACAGAACATTCTGACTGCCAAAGCACAGAATATCATTCTTTCAAGTGCACATGGGTCATAAAACAAGTTTTAATAAATTTATAAAAATTCAAGTCATACAAAGTCTATTCTACAACTACCACAGAAGCTATAACAACAGAAAGATATCTGGAAAATGTCCAAATACTTAGAAACTAAATAACATTTTCCTAAAACAAACAAACCATGGGTCAAAGAAATCAAAAAGGATATTTGAAAATAGTTTAAACTGAAAGAATATAAAATGCAACATACAAGAATTTGAGAATGCCACTAAAGCAGTCATTATGGAGAAAATTATAGCATTAAATGTCTATATTAGAAAAGTAAAGAAGTCTCAAGATCATGGTCTTAATTTTTATCTTCAGTGACTAGAAAAGGAAATTAAGCTCAAATAAGCTCAAATTAAGCTCAAAATAAGCATAAGAAAATAATAAAACAACTAATAAAACTAAATTCACAAATCAATTAAATAAAAATAGAAAAACAGAAAAAATAAAGGAAACCAAAATCTGATTCTCTGAGACCATTAATGATGATAAATCTCTAACCTGATCAATGAGAAAAAAAGGAAAAAAGACACAAATCACCAATATTAGAAATGAGAGCAATACAATCACTATGGATTCTACAAATAGTAAAAGATTAATGTGGGAATGTTATAAACACATGCCAATAAATTTGACAACTTAGATGAGTGGGAAAATTCCTGTTAATGAAGTGAGTGAGTGAAAGTCACTCAGTCATGTCTCTTTGCGACCCTATGGACTATACAGTTCATGAAATTCTCCAGGCCAGAATACTGGAGTGGGTAGGCTTTCCCTTTTCCAGGGGAATCTCCTCAATCCAGGGATCGAACCCAGGTCTCCCACATTGCAGGCGGATTCTTTACCAGCTGAGCCACAAGGGAAGTCCAAGAATACTGAGTGGGTAGCCTAGCCCTTCTCCAGGGGATCTCCCCGACCCCGGAATCGAACCAGGGTCTCCTTGAAGGTGGATTGTTTACCAACTGAGCTATCAGGGAAGCCCAAAAATTCCTGTAAAGACACACAATACCATAGTTCACTCAAGAAAAAATAGATACCTGAATAGCCCTATATGTATTAAACTGAGTTTGTATTTTAAAAATCTTACAAAGAACAAAACAAACAAACAAATAAAAATCCCCAGGCCTAGATGGCTTCAACAGTAAATTCTGCCAGATATTTAAGGAAGATATAATACCAATTGCATACAACCTCTTTGGAAAATTTAAAACAAGAAAATTTCCTAACTCACTCTATGAAACCCTGATATCAAAAGAAGACAAATACAAGAAACAAAAATTTCAGATCAATATGTCTCAGGAATATAGATGCAAAAACTTAAAGCAAAACTTTAGCAAGTTAAATTCAATAATAAATAAAAAGGAAAATACATCATGACCAAGTAGATTTTATCTCAGAAATGCAAGATTGATTTAACATTCATAAAAAAGTCAATGTCATGTTGATGTTTGGTAGAAACCAACAGAATATTGTAAAGCAATTATCCTTCAATTAAAAATACATAAATTAAAAAAGAAAGTCAACATGAGAATTAAAAAAAGCAGTCAATCTAATTCATAAAATAATGAATGAAAAAAGGAAAACTGCATGATCATCTTGATTAGCATGCAAAAACAACTTGACAAATCTAATATCCATTTCTTTTTTATGGTTGAATTAGTTATTTTCTTATTTATTTAATCAAAATATGATTGACTTACAATATTAGCTTCAGACTTAGTGACTTAATATTTTTATACCTTATATTACATTTAAAGTTATTATAAAATATTGGCTATATTCCCTGAGTTGTACAATATGGTCTTCTAGGTTATCTATTTTATTTAAAAATTTTTATATTTATTTTTAATTCCAGAATAATTGGTTTACAATGTTGTATTGGTTTCTGCCTTAATCAACATGAATCAGCCATAGGTATACATATGTCCTGTCCCTCTTAAACCTCCCCACCCACCTTCCAGCCCATCCCACCCCTCTAGGTTGTCCCAGGACACCAGGTTGAGCTCCCTGCATCATACAGCATATTCCCACTGGCTATCGGTTTTACATATGGTGGTGCATATGCTTCAATACTACTCTCTCAGCTCCTCACACCCTCTCCATCCTCCACGGGGTCCACAAGTCTGTTCTCTATGTATGCAGTGCTATTGTTGCCCTACAAACAGGTTCACCTGTACCATTTTTTCCTAGGCTCCATATATGTGCATTAATACATGATATTTGTTTTTCTCTTTCTGACTTCCTTCACTCTGCATAAGAGGCTCTAGGTTAATTCACCTCACTGGAAATTTATTCTTCTAGTGAATGACTCCAATTCATTCTTCTTTATGACTGAGTAATATTCCATTGTATATATGTACCATAACAGTTTATTCTAATATCCATTTCTGATTAAAAAATCTTAACAAAATAGGAGTAGAACTGTATATTGTTCTATTCAAAGTATTCAAAAATACTTCCTCAACCTGATAAAGGGCATCTATGAAAAATCTACAACTAAATTAGTGAAAAATTGAAGTCTCTTCCCCTAAGAACTGAAACAAGATATGGAGGTTCACACTCAGCATTTCTATTTAACATTGTACTGGAGTTTCTAGCTAGTGCAATCAATCAAGAAAAAGAAATAAAAGGCAACCAAATCATAAAAAGGAAAAAGTAAAACTGCCTTAAGTCAGAATAATATACCTCTATTATCATCTATACTGAAAATCTGATGAACTATGAAGAAAATCCCCTAGAATTAGTGAGTTGAACAAAGCTGTAGGATATAAGAGAACTATACAAAAATTCTATTTCTATGCATTAACAAATTGAAATTAAAATACAATACTATATGCATTAGCATCTCAAAATATGATATAAAGAATAAAGCTGCAGTATTCATTTCAAGATGAATATAATGACTTTTACAATAAAGACTGCAAAACATAGCTGAGGGAAATTAAAGAAGACATAAATATTTACCATATTCATGGGTTGAAACACTCAATATTGTTAAGATGTCAATTCTCAACAAGTTGATAGATTAAAAGACTTCCCGATCCAAGTCCTTGCATGTTTTTTGAATAAGAAATAAAAAACTTTCTAAAACTCACATAAAAATGCAAAGGACATAGAATACCCAAAACACTTTGTAAAAGAACAAAGTTACAGGACAAACACCACTTTTTATCAAGATTTATTATAAAGCTACAGTAACAAAGGGAGTTTGGTATTGCTGTCAAGACAGACAAATAGATGAATGGAACAGAAAGGAGAGTCCAGAAATGGATGCTCACAAATAAACAACTGATTGTTGACAAAGCTGTAAAGGCAATTTATTGGAGAAAGAATAGTCTGTTCAACAAAGGATGCTATAACAACTATTCAACAAATGATGCTATAACAACAACATTCTACATGAATGTTCACATGTAGAATCAAAACAAAAAACAAAACAAAACAAAAATCTTTGATCCATACCTCACAGCATGTACAAGAATTAACTCAACATGAAATATAGACTTCTACAAGAAAATGTCTGTGACCTTGGACTAGGCAAAGATTTTACCTAGATATGACACACAAAAATTCATAAAAAGAAAAATGACAAATTGGACTTAAAAATTAAAGATGTCTGCTTTTTGTAAGAAACCATGAAAGATGATGGAAAGACAAGTTATAGGCTGGGAGAAAATATTTACAAAATATGTATCTAATATAGGACTTGTATCTTGAATGTATAAAGAATTCTCAAAATTCAATAATAAGAAAACAAACAGCTTACTATAAAACAGGCAAAATATTGTAACAGATATTTCAAAAGGAACATACATCAGTGACAAATATGCACATGAAAAGCTGCTCAACATCATCAGTCATTTTTGTTGTTGTTTAGTCACTCAGTCATGTCCAACTCTTTGCAACCCCAGGCACCAAGCTCCTCTGTCCAGGTGATTTCCCAGCAAGAATACTGAAGTGGTTTGCCATTTCCTTCTCCAGAGGATCTTCCTGACCCAGGGTTTGAACTTGCATCTTCTGCATTTGCAGGAGAATTCTTTACCACTGAGCCACCAGGGAAGCCCAACTAGAGAGCTACTTAGATATAAAAATTAAAGAAGAGGGACAATCAAAACCAACTCTTGATATTTTCATCCTGAGACTCTATAATAGGGCTTGGCACATTTTGACAATGGGAAATCCTGCCTAGTCTGTTTTTGTAACTGAAGCTTTATTGGGACACAGCCCTGCGCATTCACTTACATGCTGTCTAAGGCTGCTTTCACAATACAACAGCAGAGGTGAACAGCCTGTAACAGAAACCTTACGGCCCTCACGGCCTAAAATATTTACTATCGGTCCATTCTCAGAAAAAGTTTTGTTGTTGTTCAGTTGCTCAGTAGTTTCCAACTCTTTGCAACCCCAAGGACTGTTGCACGCCAGGCTGCCCTGTCCTTCACCATCTCCTGGAGCTTGCTTAAACTCATGTCCATCGAGTTGGTGATGCCATCCAACTATCTTGTCCCCTGTCATCCCCTTCTCCTCATGCCTTCTATCTTTCCCAGCATCAGGGTCTTTTTCAGTGTGCCGGCTCTTCACATCAGGTGGCCAAAGTACTGGAGCTTCAGCTTCAGCGTCAGTCCTTCCAATGAATATTCAGGGTTGATTTCTTTTAGGACTGACCAGTTTGATCTCCTTGCAGTCCAAGGGACTCTCAAGAGTCTTCTCCAACACCACAGAAAAAGATTACCAACATTTAAAAATGGTAATGTCATGAATAGAAGTTGCGAGATAGAGGGCAATCACCCTTCCAATGAGACAATCAATTTGGTCTCAGCCAGACTGATTTTGAGGTTAAGGAAGGTTAAGGTTAAGGTTAAGGAAGAAAGTTTATGTATAATATCCAATTTAGTAGTTAGAAGCAAGTCACTTGTCATTCTAAAAAGAATGACAACTTTTTAAAGTTAAGTTTTTTCTTTCCTTAAAAAATTATAACTTATTCTATTGTTGTTAAGTTGCCCAGTCACGTCTGACTCTTTGTGACCCCATGAACTGTGGCGCTCCAGGCTTCCCTGTCCTTTACTATCTCCCAGAGTTTGCTCAAACTCATGTCCATTGAGTCAATGATGTCATCAAACCATCTCATCCTCTGTAGCCCCCTTTTCCTCAATGCTCACTTTCAAATAAGATTTGAGATGGGCTAGAGGCAAGTGTTGAAACAGTTAGTCTGGATATAGACTATATCTATATCTTATAGTTTATACCAACGTAAAGTTTGACCACTCCTTAATCCATAATAGAGTTTTACATTTTCACCAAAAAGAAGTAGGAGCTTTTTTTTTTATAAAGCAAAATAGAATGAAGATGTCAAACACAGAGAGAAAGAACTAGCCTAAGGACAGACTATGAGAAAGATACAGATGAACCATAATCTTGGACAACCTCTTATCCCTGGGTAGCCCTTCAAAATGTGAAATGCCAATCTTTCAGGTTCAACATCTAAGCTTTGCCTACACCACACAGTACTGAGGCTCAGATTCTAAGATGCTGGCTGACTTTTTCTTATAATAAGCTCTTGCTCTATTGGCAAGACAAGATAAACAATTCCATAGGTGGTGTGGCCTAGAGAAAGAGCTGTAGCTTGAGATGGGGAATCTGAGATTCCAGAACCTGTGCTGACCCAACTACTTATGGAATGTGAGAAATACTAATAACATATTTATGTAACACTTTATACTTTCACATATTTTATCTCACGTGGCCCTTACCACAGCCATGTGAGGTACAGGGGCAGGTATGATTACCCCTGTTTTATAAATGAGGTAGATGAAGCTGAGTGATGCTCAATTACTTGCCCTATGTTGCAAGGCCAGAATCAGAATCCTGGTCTTCTAATAATTTTTGTTTCCCATCTTATCATCCATCCTTTCATTGATCACAATCTGTAGTAGCAGCAGTCAAATGCTTTTGTTTTGTAAACCTAAGAATGTAATTTAAAAGTAATCATATTTTTATAATCAGGAAATACAACATCTTGAGCAAATTTTACCACACTTTCTTCTGTTTAGGGGAGAAAGTGAAAGTGAAGTCACTCAGTCGTGTCCGACTCTGCGACCCCCTGGACTGTAGCCTACCAGGCTCCTCAGTCCATGGAATTTTCCAGGCAAGAGTACTGGAGTGGGTTGCCATTTCCTTCTCCAGGATATCTTCCCAACCCAGGGATTGAACCTGGGTGTCCCGCATTGCAGGCGGACGCTTTACCATCTGAGCCACCAGGTAAGTTTAGGGGAGGCAGAAATTAAATTTTAAGAGCTATACACATAATATGCCCTGTGGTATTTGCTAGTCTGAGCCTCTGAACCCAGTGTTAAACTTTGTAACTGACTTTCCTCTTTTTATTTCTTTTGTTCTCAACTTTTATTTTTTTTCATGTTCTCTCTTACTATTAAATCCTTAAAATAGAAGATACAATCTGAATCTAACCCCATTTACCTTTTCTTTTTTCTTCCTTTTTCCTTTCTGGCCAGTTAAAAAATTGAGCCATATTTTAAAATTAAAAGTTTCAAATAAAAATCTAGATTTCTGGATTTCTGGCTTCCTTTGAAAACTCCTAACACTCATGAACACTGGGCCTATGTCACCACAGGAAAGCATTAGGTGGGGTAGTGGGGGAAAGGGCAACTGCTCCTGGAGGTAGGATGCAGTCTCCAGTTTGCCAGTTGCCACTACTCTATACTCTACTACTACTCTATAGAGTGCCAGTTGCACTCTATAGCGGTAGCAGAAAAAAATCTACTTCTGCTTTATTGACTATGCCAAAGCCTTTGACCGTGTGGATCACAACAAACTGTGGAAAATTCTTAAAGAGACGGGAATACCAGACCAGCTTACCTGCCTCCTGAGAAATCTGTATGCACATCAAGAAGCAACAGTTAGAACCAGTCTGTTGTTCTGGTTCCAAATCGGGAAAGGCTGCATATTGTCACCCTGCTTATTTAAATTATATGCAGAGTACATCATGTGAAATGCCAGGCTGGATGAAGCACAAGCTGGAATCAAGATTGCCAGGAGAAATATCGATAACCTCAGATATGCAGATCACACCACCCTTATGGCAGAAAGTGAAGAAGAACTAAAGAGCCTCTTGATGAAGGTGAAAGAGGAGAGTGAAAAGTTTGGCTTAAAACTCAACATTCAGAAAACTAAGATCATGGCATCTGGTCCAATCACTTCACAGCAAATAGATGGGGAAACAAAGACAGACTATTTTGGGGGAGGGCTTCAAAATCACTGCAGATGGTGACTGCAGCCATGAAATTAAAAGACACTTGCTCCTTGGAAGAAAAGCTATGATCAACCTAGACAGCATATTAAAAAGCAGAGACATTACTTTTCCAACAAAGGTCGATCTAATCAGAGCTATGGTTTTTCCACTAGTCATGTATGGATGTGAGAGTTGTACCATGAAGAAGGCTGAGTGCTGAAGAATTGATGCTTTTGACTTGTGGTGTTGGAGAAGACTCTTGAGAGTCCCTTGGACTGCAAGGAGATCCAACCAGTGTATCCTAAAGGAAATCATCCCTGAATATTCATTGGGAGGACTGATGCTGAAGCTGAAACCCTAATACTTTGGCCACCTGATACAAAGACGTGACTCACTGGAAAAGACCCTGATGCTGGGAAAGATTGAAGGTGGGAGGAGAAGGGGACAACAGAGGATGTGGTGGATGGATGGCATCACTGACTTGATGGACATGAGTTTGAGCAAACTCCAGGAGTTGGTGATGGACAGGGAAGCCTGGTGTGCTGCAGTCCATGGGGTCACAAAGAGTCGGACATGCTGAACGACTGAACTGAACTGAAACTCTCTCTATTGGCTCCTACACAAAAACAACAAAGTAGCTGCCATTTGTCACGTCCCCTGTTCTGTTGTTTTTCTCATGGTAGAAGAATAAGTATTTGTATCTATACCTCTCTTTCAAAGTGCAGGGCTGACATAAAAGGATGTGATTTTCAAAACATCTGATTATGATGCTAGTATTTTATAACAACAAGACAGAAATGACACTGCCATTAAACTATGACTTACAATCAGTTGTAACATGCACTCCAGTTTCAAAGATGTTTAAATGCCAAAAGAAATGTGCATCTTTGAATCAATGAAATGAGGAATGTTACTTGCCTGCCTTCTGAAAGCATTTCAATCAGTGACCTTTTGGCAGTGGTCCCATATGGGACCTAAGGCATAAGGGGCCTTTCCTTCCCTGGCTCCTGCCTGCACACTCCACTGAGACAGACGCTAGCTATAATAGTCCCACTCAGCAGTGGGTTGGGGGATTCTGGTGGGACCCCTCTCCCAACCAAGTGAGCAACTGTCAGCCGGCAACCAGTTAACAGCCCTATTCTGCCATTGCTCAGGGCCACTGAAAGCCCCTTCCCCCTCCCTATTGTTTTATACAATCCTGTATAATTCAGGATTATATTCAGAAAATAATTCAGGAACAACCCTGAATCCTGACTGAGAATAGATGGTTTTTGGGCACTCAAGTCTATCATCTCCTTTGTCTGCTACCCTTCTGATTAAAGTCATCATTCCATGCTCCAACAACTCCTCTCTCAATTTATTAGCCTGTCATGCATCAAACAGAATGAGCTTAGGCTTGGTAACAATCTTCCTTTCAATATGTGTGGCACCATACAGTAATACCTTTAGCACAAAGACACATTTTCCAGTTCACTTACTTTGAGCTACACGTTTATCATCAGCCACTTTTCTTTTCTTTCTAATAGCCATACCTGGGATTTAAATTTTCTTTAGAAATCAGCCTAGGCCTACACATTGACTTCCCAAGTCTCACAATCCACTGGCCCACAACTATCAGACAGACATACCCAATCAATTGATGCTATTCCTTCTGCCAGACCTGTCCAGTAGAATGCTGAAGCACATGATCAACACCAGATCAAAGTGAGAGGAAGTAGAGGTCTGAAGTGGGGACTCAGTCTTCCATTTCCAAAAGGTGATGTTCATAAATTTAATAACTGGTATGGCAGGAGGACCAATCAATCTGTACAGATGACAACGATGTTGGAGTTAGCTAGGTTCCGAATGTCCCCAGCTGTTACAGATGTTAACCTTTAGGTGCTGACAGGTGGGGAGCTGTAGAGAGGCTAGAGAAGAGGCAGGAGCTCTCTCAGGGTACTGGCTCTTAGGAAATAATAACCATTATGACTGCATGAGAGTGTACTAGTTGAAAACCAATCTTGCCTGTATGTAAGCTACAGCATCAAAAAGCTGTGAAATAGAAAAACATCCCATAAAGATACAGAATACCAAAACTGAATAAAATGGAAACAGAAAATCTGAATAGAATTATAACAAACAAATAAGTTAGTAACTGAAAATATTTACACAAAGTTAAACCTATGCCCAGATAGCTTCAGTTGTAAATTCTACAAAAACTTTCAAGAAAATAATAATGTGTATTTTTTGCAAGCCTCAGAAAAAAAGGAAAGGGAACACTTTCCAGCTTATTCTATGAAGCCACTAATATAGAATCAGGAAGCCATTTCCTGATACCAAGGCCAGACAAAGACAACACACAAAAACAGCAAACCAATAATGCTTGATAAATATGAACACAAAAAATCCTCAACAAAATATATGCAAGCCAAATCTAGGGACATATAAACAGATGATAAGCTATGACTGAGGGAGATTCATTCTGGGAATGTAAGGTTTGCTTAACATATGAAATCATTAATGTAATATACCATATTTAAAAAATAGAGGAGGGGAAAACTGCATGATCATCTTGATAGATAAAGAAAAATTATTTGGCAAAATCCAACATCCATTTATGACAAAAACTTCTTCAACCTGATAAAAGATTTGATTTTAAAAACTTAAGGTCAAACATCACACTTAATGGTGAACATTTGCATGCTTTCATCCCAAGGCTGGAAACAAGGCAAGGATGTTTGCTCTCACCGCTTGTATTCAAGATGGGAATGGATGTTCTAAACAGTGCGATAAGGCAAGAAAAAGATACAAAAGGTATGCATATTAGAAAGGAAGAAATTAAACCTTATTATTAGATGACATGATCCTATATGTAGAAAATCCTAAGGGATTCATACTGAAAAACAAACAAACAAACAAAAAAAACTACTAGAAACTACTGAACAAATTCAGCAAGGTTGCAGGATATAAAAGAAACAAGAATTGTATTTCTATTTAAAAATGAAATTAAGAAAACATTTTCATTCACAAGAAAAACATCAAAAAAATAAAATATTCAGGGATAAACAAAACAAAAAAGTTTGATTTAACTTTTTTAACAAAACTTTTTTTTTGGATTTATCAAAAAAGTACGAGACTTTTACACTGAAAAACACTACTTAAAGTAGTCAAAGAATATTAAATAAATGAAGAGACGTTGCATGTTTATGGACTAGAAGCCTTAATAACACTAAAATAGCAATACTTCCCAAATATTGAACTATACAGTTAACGTAACCTTTATCAAAATTCCAGCTGCCTCTTGCTGCCCCCTAGAATCTGACCTTAAATTCATATGGAAATATAAGAGACCTAGAAGCTAAAACGATCTTGAAAAGAACAAACTTGGAGGAATTATATTTCTGATTAAAAAAAAATTACTTCAAAGCTAAAATAATCAAAAGAGTGTGGTGCTGACACAGAACTGACATATAGTTCAGTGGGATAGAGTGGAGACCCGCCCCCCTTCATCCCAACTCGGGCATTCCCAGCCCCTTGGCTGCATCTCCAGGCTGGGGAGCCTGATGTGGAGCCGAGAACCTTCACAACAGTGCAAGGACTTCTTTCATATCACTGTTCTCCAGGTTGTGGGTCTCCCACCCAGAGGGTATAGGATTTGATTTTATAGTGATTGTGCCCCTCCTACTGTTTCGTTGTGGCTTCTCCTTTGTCCTTGGATGTGGGGTATCTTTCAAACTCATAGCCCCCTCAGAGTAGGCCCCCATGGAGAAGAGGCCATGCTGCCAACTCACATGAGGGGCTGGCAGTTGGGGTGATGAAGGTCCCACTGCCAGGCCCAGTGCCCCTGATCTGTATGCCCAGTGTGTGTACCCAGTGTGTGTCTCAGGCCAGGTTGCCAGCCTCCTCCCGCAGGAACAGGCCTGTGGCAGAAGCTGTACCTGGGAGGCACCTGGTTCCAGAGACCTAGTTTTGTTCTGTGACTCTCGATAAAAGGCCATACTATCAGAAAAAAAAAAAAAAAAAGATTCAGTGGGATAGAATTGAGAATCTGGTTAATAAACAGTTACATTTACTGTCAGTTGTTTTTTGAAAAGTATGCCAAGATAAATAATTCAGAAGAGACTAGTCCTCTAATCACTGGTGTTGAAACAACTTGGATAGGCACATGCCAAAGAACTGAGCTGGAGCCTTATATCATACCGTATACAAAACTTAACTCCAACTGGATCAAAGACATAAAAGGAAGATCTAAAACTATAAAAAGTTCATAGAACATGAAACTAGGTATAAGCTTGGGTTAGGCAAAGATTCTTAGAAAAACAAAGACACAAGTGAAAAAAGGAAAAAAATAGATAAATAGGACTCCAACAAAATTAAAAACTTATTGCTCTAAAAGACAACCCATGAAATGGGACAAACTATTTGCAAATATGTCATTTCACTTTCATGCATTGGAGAAGGAAATGGCAACCCACTCCAGTGTTCTTGCCTGGAGAATCCCAGGGACGGGGGAGCCTGGTGGGCTGCCGTCTATGGGGTATCACAGAGTCGGACACGACTGAAGCGACTTAGCAGCAGCAGCATATGTCTAACAAAGGATTTTATTCAAAATACACTTACAACTCAATAATAAGACAACAAATAACCAAATTTATAAACAGGCAAAAAAATCTGAATAGATATTTTACCAAAAAAGACGCATGAATGGCCAATTAGCACATGAGAATATACCATTATATCTTCTTCCACAGCACCAAAATTGCAACTGGCTGTTGAACAACCATCAACAGGAAGACATTGGAACCCAGCAAAAAAAGATACCCCACATCCAAGGACAAACGAGAAACCACAATGAAACAGTAGGAGGGGCACAATCACTATAAAATTGAATCCTATACCCTCTGGGTGGGAGACCCACAACCTGGAGAACAATGATATCGAAGAAGTCCTTGCACTGTTGTGAAGGTTCTCGGCCCCACATCAGGCTTTCCAGCCTGGAGATGCAGCCAAGGGGCTGGGAATGCCCAGGGAATCTGACTTTGAAGGCCAGTGGGATTTGATTACAGGACTCCCCACAGGACTGGGGGAAACAGAGATGCCACTCTTGACAGACATAAACAAAACTTTGTACACACCAGGACTGAGGGGAAAGGAACAGCAACCCCACAGAAGACTGAGCCAGACCTACCTGTGAATGTTTGAGGGTCTTCTGAAGAGGTGTGGGTTGGCAGAGACCCACCACAGGGACAGGGGAACTGGTAGCAGTGTTCCTGGGAGATATGTCTCAGCGTAAATTCTCTTGGAGCTTGCCAATAGCCCTACCACAGAGCCTGTGGACTCCAGGACTGGGTCATTTCAGGCCAGATAACAAACTGGCACAGCTCTACCCATCAGCAGACACTTGGATTAAAGTTTTACTGAGCAAGATGAGAGCACGACCAGAGCAAGACCCATTTTCCCCCACAGCCAGTCCTTCCCATCAGGAAGCTTGCACAAGCCTCTTATCCTCATGCACCAGAGAGAAGACAGAAGAAATAAGAACTACAATCCCAGCAGCCTCCAAAACTAATACAACAATCACAGAAAGCTAACTAAAATGAAAAGAAATAGGGTTATGTCACAGATGAAGGAATAAGATAAATCCCCAGAAAAACAACTAAATGAAGTGGAGATAGGCAACCTCCCAGAAAAAGAATTCTGAATAATGATAGTGAAGATGATTCAGGATCTGGGAAAAAGAATGCAGAAGATGCAAATGTTTACCAAAGGCTTAGGAGAACTAAAGAAGAAACAAACAGAGGTGAACAATGCAATAGAAGGAATCAATAGCAAAATAACTGAGGCAGAAAGACAGATAAGTGACCTGAAAGACAGAATGGTGAAAAACAACGCTACAAAACAGAATATGGAAAAAAAGAATGAAAAGAAATGAAGACAGTATAAGAGATCTCTGTGACAACATTAAACACACCGATATTCGCATTATAACCGTCCCAGGAGAAGAGAGAGACAGAGGATCCAAGAAAATATTTGAAGAGATAACAGCTGAAAACTTCCCCAACATGCGAAAGGATATAGTCACCCAAGTTCAGGAAGCACAGACCGTCCCAGGCAGGATAACAGGAAGAACACACCAAAACATAGTAATCAAACTGACAAAAATTAAAGACAAATATAAATTATTAAAAGTAACAAGGGAAAAAAGACAAATAATATACAAGGGAAATCCCAAAAGGTTATCAGCTGATTTCTCAACAGAAACTCTATAAGCTAGAAGGGAATGGCATGACCTATTCCAAGTGATGAAACAGAAGAACCTATAACCAAGAATATTCTACTCAGTTAGACTCTCATTCAGATTAGATGAAGAAATCAAGTTTTCCAGACAAGCAAAATTTAAGAGAATTCAGCACCACTAAGCCAGTTTAAAAACAAATGATAAAGGAACTTTTCTACACAGGAAACACAAAAGAAGGAAAAGATTTACAAAAATAAACCTAAAACAATTAGCAAAAAGGATCATACGTATCAATAAGTACCTTAAATGTAAATGGATTAAACTCACCAACCAAAAGATATAGACTGGCTGAGTGGATACAAAAGCAAGATGGGCTGAGTGGTCTATGAAATACCCACCTCAGACCTATGGGCACTTAGAGACTGAAAGTAAGGGGATGGGAGAAGGTATTTCATGCAAATTGAGATCATAAGAAAGCTGGACTAGTGATACTCATATCAGACAAGATAGACTTTAAAACAAAGACTTTTATAAGAAACAAAGAAGGACATTACATAATGATAAAGAGTTCAATCCAAGAAGAAGATATAACAATTATAAATATATATAGACCCAACATAGAAGCACCTCAATATGTAAGGCAAATAATAACAAATATAAAGGGAGAAATTGTCAGTAATACAATAATAGTGGGGAACTTTTAATACCCCACTTTCACAAGTGTACATATAATCTAGACAGAAAATCAACAAAGAAACAAAGTCTTTAACATTTTAGACGGGTTGGACTTAATTGATATTTATAGAACATTCCATCCAAAAGCAGCAGACTACACATTCTTCTCAAGTGCACATGGAACATTCTCCAGGACTGACCACATGCTGGGCTCCAAGGTGAGCCTTGGTAAATTTAAGAAAATTGAAATCGTATCAAGCATCCCTAAGAAACACAAATATGTGACAACTAAACAATATGCTACTGAACAACCAGTGGATCACTGAAGAAATCAAGGAAGAAAATCTAGACACAAATGAGAACAAAAGCACATCAGTCCTAAACTTATGGGATGCAGCGAAAGTAGTTCTAAGCAGGAAGTTCATAGCAATACAATCTTATCTCAAGAAGCAAGAAAGAACTCAAATAAACAACCTAACCTAACCAGACCCAGGGATCAAAACCAGGTCTCCCGCATTGCAGACAGATTCTTTCCCAACTGAGCAACCAGGGAAGCCCAAGAATACTGGAGTGTGTAGCCTATCCTTTCTCCAGGGGATATTTCCAATCCAGGAATCAAACCAGGGTCTCCTGCATTGCAGGTGGATTCTTTACCAGCTAAGCTACCAGAGAAGCCCTCAACATAATAAAGGCCATATATGACAAATCTACAGCTAGCATCATACTCAATGGTGAAAAGCTGAAAGTATTCCCTCTAAGATCAGGATCAAGACAAGGATGTCCACTCTCACCACTTTTATTCAACATAGTTTTAGAAGTCCTTGTTACAGCAATCAGAGAAGAAAAAGAAGGGGAATCCAAATCAGAAAAGAAATTAAACTGTCACTGTTTATAGATGACATGATCCTATACATAGAAGATCCTAAAGATGCTACCAGAAAACTACTAGAACTCATCAGTGAATTTGGTAAAGTTGCATCTTACAAAACTAATACACAGAAATCTGTAGCATTTCTATACACTAAAAATGAAAGAACAGGAAGAGAAATTCTAGAAGCAATTCCATTTATCATCACACCAAAAAGAATAAAATACCTAGAAATAAAACTAACTAAGGAGACAAAAGACCCATACTCTGAAAACTGTAAGATGCTGATAAATTGAAGAAGACATAAACATATGGTAAGATATGCCATGTTCATGAATTGGAAGAATCGATATTGTCAAAATGACTATACTACCCAAGGCAATCTACAGATTCAATGCAATCCCTATCAAATTACCAATGGCGTTTTTCACAGAACTAGAAAAAAAAATCGCAGAATTTGTATGGAGACACAAAAGACCCCAGATAAACAAAGCAATCTTGAAAAAGAAAACAGAGCTAGAGCAAACAGGCTTCCTGACTTCAGACTATACTACATAGCTACAGTCATCAAAACAGTATGGTACTGGCACAAAAATACACATATAGATCAATGGAACAGGATAGAAAACCCAGACATAAGCCCACGAACCTATGGTCAATTGATCTATGACAAAGGAGGCAGGACTATACAATGCTGGAAAGACGATTTCTTTAACAAATGGTGCTGGGAAAACTGCACAGCAACATGTAAAAAAAGTGAAATTAGATCATTCCTCAACTTCACACAAAAAATAAGCTAAATGTGAGACCAGATACTATAAAACTATAGAGGAAAACATATGCAAAACACTCTCTGATATAAATCACAGCAATATCTTTTTCAATCCATCTCCCAGAATAATGGAAATAAATGGAAAATAAGCAAATCGGACTTACTTAAACTCAAAAGCTTTTGCACAGCAAAGAAAACAATAAACAAAACAAAAAGACAACCAACAGACGGGAGAAAATATTTGAAAATACTGTGACTGATAAAGGATGTCTCCAAAGTTACAAATTGTTTATGATTCTTAATAGTATCAAAACAAACTACTCAAAAAATGGGCAGAAGATCTGAATAGACATTTCTCCAAAGAGGACAGAGAGATGGTCAACAGGCACATAAAAAGATATTTAACATTGCTAGTTATTAGAAAAATGCAAATAAAAACTACAGTGAGGTATTACCTCACACGGCTCAGAATGCTATCATTAAATAATCCACACACACACACACACACAAAATTCTGGAGAGGGTGTGGAGAGAAGGGAACCCTCCTTTTGGTGGGAATGTAAATTGATACAACCAGTATGGGGAACAGCATGGAGGTTCCTTAAAAAACTAAAAATAGAGCTACCATATGACCTTGCAATCCCACTGCTGGGCATATATCCAGAGAAAAACATGGCCTGAAAAGACATATGCACCCCAGTGTTCATTGGAGCACTGTTTACAATAACCAAGACATGGAAGCAACCGAAATGTCCATCAACAGAAGAATGGATAAAGAAAATGTGGTACATGTATACAATGGAATATTATTCAGCCATTAAAAAGAAAGAAAAATGCATTTGCAGCAGCATGGATGGATGTAGAGAGTGTCATACTGAATGAAGTCAGTCAGACAGAGAAGGAGAAATATCATAAGACATCTCTTATATGTGAAATCTAAAAAGAAATGACACACATGAACTTTCTTACAAAACAGAAAGAGATTCACAGACTTAGAAAACAAACTTATGTTTGTTGGGGGAAAAGGATAGTTAGGGACTTTGGAAAGGTCATATACACACTGAAATATTTAAAATGGATAACCAACAAAGACCTATTGTATGGCACATGGGACCCTGCTCAATGTTATGTGCCAGCCTGGATGTGAGGGGGCTTGGGGGAGAATGGGTACATGTTTACAAGGCTGAATCCCTTCGCTATTCACTTTAAACTATTACTCCAATACAAAATGTTTTTGGTGTTAAAAAGAAAAAGAAATAAAAAACACACCATTATTAGTCAGTAAGAAAATGAAAATCAAAACTATAATGAGAATCACTTCACACCCATCAGAGTGATTATAAACAAAAGGACAGACATTTAGAAGTTCTGGTGAAGACGTGGAGAAGTTGGAATCTTCACACAACACTGTTGGAAAATGTAAAATTGTTAATTCACTTTAGAAAGCAGTTGAGTGATTCTTCAAAAAGTTAAACATATAGTTTCCACATGACTCAGCAATTCCACTTCTAGGTATATACCCAAGAGAACTAAAAGCACATTCACACAAAACCTTGTAAACATTTTCATAGCACTATTATTTATAATAGCTAAAAACTGAAAGTAGTGTAAATGTTTATCAACTTTTGAGTGGATAAAACCAATGTGGTAGTGTCCATACAATGGAATATTATTTAGTAATAAAAATGAGTAATAATGGAACTGATTAAGATGGTGGAGTGAAACTGAAAATCACTCAGTTGTGTCTGACTCTTTGCTACCCAGTATTCTCCAGGCCAGAATCCTGGAGTGCATAGCCTTTCCCTTCTCCAGGGGATCTTCCCAGTGATTGAACCCAGGTCCCCGCATTGCAGGCAGATTCTTTACCAGCTGAGCCACAAGGGGACACAAAACTCACCTCCACCCACAAATACATCAAAAATACATCTAAATGTGGATGATTCTGACTGAAAATTAACTGGAGACTGTCAAAAATACTCCTATATAAGCAAGGCTGTAAGGAAGATCCACACTGAATCAGGAAAGAAGAGAAGACATGAAATCAAGTCAGTATCTGTACCCTTGAAAGGGGATTCAGAGGAAAAGGGAGATCATGGGAGTGGCAATCCTCCCTGGGGTGTTCATGGTTTGAGCAACAATATTGGGTGTCCCAGCCTTGGGATCTGACACAGGGAAGGCAAGTCCCCACAGCTGGTTGGAGGGCCGGTGGGACTAGCAGGAGGACTCTGGGAAGCCTGAATCCCACTCACGAGGACTGTATGTCCACTTGCTCGCTCCCAAGGCAGAACAGAGGGAGCAGACTGAGGCTGTGCAAGTGTCTGGCTGGTTTCCCACAACCAGTCTGAGCTGAGTGAACATTCCAGTCTTGCTCTGGAGCCTCGCTGTGATACACAGACTTGGCTTAGACCTCAAGAACCATCGAGCAGGATAGGGGCAGCCACCGTTTGTGCTAACAAAGGAGGCTCATCAGAAAAGCCCCATCTCTGTCTGTAGTGGGACCACCACAGTTCACATCCTGACACATGCTGAGAGCCCACACAGGCCCTGCCTGCTCTGTGGGGCATTCATCTTCACACTGTGATGGGGATGGGAGAGGCAGTGGGGAGGGTCCAGCTATCACAGACAAAGGACGCTTGGGCCTGAAGTGGCACGTGAGCACGGCAGCGGGCAGCCATTCCTGCTGCTTACACAGGCAGTTCATCAAAAAGCAGTCCAGATATCTGGCCCCAGCTGGATGGCCACAGCCCTTTCCCTGACACACCGAGTGATCGCACCAGCCCCTCTGGTTCCAGTGCAGCTCCCCTCTGGGGCAAGAGCGAGGAGAGCACACCCCTGAAGGGAGCTGAGGCAGCTGGGACCTGAGCCTCAAGGCTTCTGCTCTGGCAACTTAAGACCTTCTCCTGCCTTCAGTGTGCTAGTGAAAGTCACTGAGGAGAGGGGAAGCCTCACCTCACATCTGGCTCTGACTCTAGCCACTCCATTTCTAGTCCAACCTCCTACCAAGATGAGAGCTGTCAGTTCACCCTGAAGTAAGACATGACTTCTGTTCATGTCAAATCCAGCTCTCCCAACAAAGCCACCAGGGACATGCAGACTACACAGGGATGCTCCCACATAAGGACACCCATTCAAGGCTGAAAGAGGTAACTATTTCACCTAATTTCATAGAAACAGAGAAGTTAAACAAAATGAGAGGACAGGAGTATTTGTTATAATTGAAAGAGAAAGAGAAAATCCTTGAAAAAACTACAAGAGAAACAGATATAAATAGTTCGCCATATAAAGAATTTGAAGCATTGGTAATGTTAGGTAGGAAGTTAAACAAGAGCGACAAGGGGGTGGCCTGGCTGAAAGAGATGCAAGCTGATCTCTAAAACCATCCCAGACACACCCAGGGGAGCTCACAGATATGCTACAAAAATAACCATAGAGAGTTTTCCAACTCCTGCACACGCGCCCTAGGCACACAGTGAACATAAAATAAGCACAGGGACTTCTCCAAGTAATCTTAGGCAACTAAGAATCCATTAAGGATTTATAAATATTCTATATTTCATTATAACCGATGTAAACTGAATTATAGGAAGACATAAACAACACAGACTGCTGTCATATAACTTACAACTGTTAATCTTGACCGTATGCCCAGTTGCACTCCACTTCATTGATCAGTTATGGGTACAAGCCCTATTTTGCACAGGGCATAACCAAAAGGAAGAGTTCTGGAAGTATAAAAACAGGGAAAGCAAGAGAGAAAAAAAAGATTTCTTTGGGCCCGGCCTCTTCTGATGTCTTGGGAGTATCTGTCTAACAAAATATCTGTCTGCTTGAGCTGAACTCAGCTGTAACTTGTCTGTTGTTTTAACACTTTACTTTGTTGTTCCAAATTTTTGTTGCAACAAGGCAAATACTAAGGAAGAGAAATAAACTGATCTGGTAGTAATAAGAATGTGAACGGAATAAAGAATAGATGAACAGAATGAGAATTTTAACAGGAACAAAAAAAAAATATTTAAAAAATCCATCAGAACTAAAGAGTATAATAACTGAAATGAAAGACACACTAGAAGGAATTAATAGACTACATGCTACAGAAGAAATGCAAGTGATCTGGAAGACAGAATAAAGTAAATCACCCAATCAAAATAGCAAAAAGAAAAACAAACTTAAA
>NW_011494796.1:5462926-5463379 GCF_000754665.1 Bison bison bison | reverse complement strand
GAAATAACTCCAGAAAGAATGAAGAGATGGAGCCAAAGAAAAACAACATCCAGTTGTGGATGTGACTGGTGATGGAAGTAAAGTCTGATGCTGTAAAGAGCAATATTGCATAGGAACCTGGAATGTTAGGGCAATGAATTAAGGCAAATTGGAAGTGGTCAAACAGGACATGGCAAGACTGAACATTGACATTCTAGGAATCAGCGAACTAAAATGGACTGGAATGGGTGAATTTAACTCAGACGACCATTACAAATATGACTGTGGGCAAGAATTCCTTAAAAGAAATGGAGTAGCCATCATAGTCAACAAAAGATTCCAAAAAATCCGAAATGCAGTACTTGGATGCAATCACAAAAATGACAGAATGATCTCTGTTCATCTCCAAGGCAAACCATTCAATATCACAGTAATCCAAGTCTATGCCCTGACTAGTAATGCTGAAGAAGCTGA
>NW_011494796.1:5462450-5462826 GCF_000754665.1 Bison bison bison | reverse complement strand
CAATCAAAATAGCAAAAATAACAACAAATTCATAAAATGAGAACAATTTAAGGGATCTTTGGGATAATAATCATGCTACCAATGTTCCCATTACAGGGTTCCCAGAGGGAGAAGAGAGAGACAGGGGGTTGAAGATGTATTTCATGAAATTATAGCTGAAAATTTTCCAAACCTGAAGGAAGCAGATATCCAAATATAGGAAGCACACAGGGTGCCAAACAAGATGAACCCAAATAGACTGATACCAAGAAATGAGCCACATGGACCACAGCCTTGTCAAACTCAGGGAAACTATGAGCCATGCTGTATAGGGCCACCCAAGGCAGACAGGTCATGGTGGAGAGTTCTGACAAAACGTGGTCCACCAGGGAAGGGA
>NW_011494796.1:5456434-5462214 GCF_000754665.1 Bison bison bison | reverse complement strand
CAACACAAGAGAAGACTCTACACATGGACATCACCAGAGGGTCAATACCAAAATCAGATTGATTATATTGTTTGCAGCCAAAGATGGAGAAGCTCTATACAGTCAGCAAAAACAAGAATGCGAGCAGACTGTGGCTCTGATCATGAACTCCTTATTGCCAGATTCAGACTGAAATTGAAGAAAGTAGGGAAAACCAATGGACCATTCAGGTATGACCTAAATCAAATCTCTTATGATTATACATCGGGAGTGAAAAACAGATTCAAGGGATTAGATCTGATAGAGTGCCTGAAGAACTAAGGATGGAGATTCGTGACATTGTACAGGAGGTAGTGATCAAGACCATCCCCAAGAAAGGGAAAATGGTTGTCTGAGGAGGTCTTACAAATAGCTATGAATACAAGAGAAACAAAAGGCAAAGGAGAAAAGGAGATATACCTATTTGAATGCCAAGTTCCAAAGTAAGGAGCGATAAGAAAGCCTTCCTTAGTGATAAATGCAAAGAAATAGAGGAAAACAATAGAATGGGAAAGCCTAGAGATCTCTTCAAGAAAATTAGAGATACAAAGAGAACTTTTCATGTGAAAATGAGCACAATAAAGGACAGAAACAGTATGGACCTAACAAAAGCAGAAGATATTAAGAAGATGTGGCAAGAATACACAGAAGAACTACACAAAAAAGATCTTCATGACCCAGATAATCATGATGATGTGATCACTCACCTAGAGCCAGACATTCTGGAATGTGAAGTCAAGTGGGCCTTAGGAAGCATCACCATGAACAAAGTTAGTGGAGGTGATGGAATTCCAGTTGAGCTATTTCAAATCCTCAAAGATGATGCTGTGAAAGTGCTGCACTCAATATGCCAGCAAATTTGGAAAACTCAGCAGTGGCCACAGGACTGGAGAAGGTCAGTTTTCATTCCAATCCCAAAGAAAGGCAATATCAAAGAATGTTCAAACTACTGCATAATTGCCCTCATCTCACATGCTATCAAAGTAATGCTCAAAATTCTTCAAGCCAGGCTTCAGCAATATGTGAACCATGAATTTCAGATGTTCAAGATGGATTTAGAAAAGGCAGAGGAATGAGAGATCAAATTGCCAATATCTGTAGGATCATCAAAAAAGCAAGAGAGTTCCAGAAAAACATCTACTTCTGCTTTATTGACTATGCCAAAGCCTTTGACTGTGTGGATCATAACAAACTGTGGAAAATTCTTCAAGAGATGGGAATACCAGATCACCTTACCTGCCTTCTGAGAAATCTGTATGCAGGTCAAGAAGCAACAGTTAGAATCAGACATGGAACAACAGACTGGTTCCACATTAGGAAAAGGAGTACATCAAGGGTGTATATTGTTAACCTGCTTATTTAACTTCTATGCAGAGTACATCATGAGAAACGCTTAACTGGATGAAGCACAAGCTGGAATCAAGATTGCTGGGAGAAATATCAATAACCTCAGATATGCAGATGACACCACACTTATGGCAGAAAGCGAAGAGGAAGTACAGAGCCTCTTGATGAAAGTGAAAGAGGAGAGTGAAAAAGTTGGCTTAAAACTCAACATTCAGAAAACTAAGATCATGGCATATGGTCCCATCACTTCATGGCAAATAGATGGGGAAACAGTGACAGACTTTATTTTTTGGGGCTCCAAAATCACTGCAGATGGTGACTGCAGCCATGAAATTAAAAGACGCTTACTCCTTGGAAGAAAAGTTATGACCAACCTAGACAGGATATTGAAAAGCAGCGACATTGCTTTGCCAACAAAGGTCCATCTAGTCAAAGCTACAGTTTTTCCAGTAGTCATGTATGGATGTTGAGAGTTGGACTATAAAGAAAGCTGAGCACCAAAGAATTGATGCTTTTGAACTGTGGGGTTGGAGAAGACTCTTGAGAGTCCCTTGGACTGCAAGGAGATCCAACCTGTCTAGCCTAAAGGAAATAAGCATCAATATTCATTGGAAGGCCTAATGCTGAAGCTGAAACTCCAATAATTTGGCCACTGGATGCGAAGAAGAGGGTCAATGGAAAAGTCCCTGATGCTGGGAAAGATTGAAAGCGGGAGGAGAAGGGGACGACAGAGGATGAGACAGTTGAATGGCATCACCAACTCAATGAACACGAGCTTGAGTAAGCTCCAGGAGTTGGTGATGGACAGGGAGACCTGGCAGGTTGCAGTCCATGTGGTTACAAAGACTCCGACACAACTGAGTGACTGAACTGAACTGAATTGAAGAAATATTATGATGAAAATGGCAAAATTTAAAAAGAGAATATTAAGGCAGCAGGAAAAAAACAAAGAGTCATATACAAGGGAACCCTCCATAAGATTATCACTTAATTTTTCTAAAGAAACTTTGCAGGCAGAAGGAAGTGGTGTGGTATGCTCAAAGTGCTGAAAGGGAAAAAATCTGTATCCTAGGATACTGTATTCAGTAAGATTAGCATTTAGAATTGAAGGAGAGATAAAGAACTTCTAAACGAAGCAAAAACTAAAAGAGTTTATCAATACTAAAGCTATCCTAAAAGAAATGTAAAATGGTCTTCTCTAGGTGGAAAAGAAAATGTTACAACAAGAAGTAAGAATCTGGAGGCGGTCCTAAGATGGTGGAGGAATAGGACGGGGAGACCACTTTCTCCCCCACAAATTCATCAAAAGAACATTTAAACGATGAATAAATTCCACAAAACAACTTCTGAATGCTGGCAGAGGACATCAGGCACCCAGAAAAGGACATCAGGCACCCACTGTCTTTGAAAGAGGACATCAGGCACCCAGAAAAGGACATCAGGCATCCATTGTCTTTGAAAGGAGGTAAGATAAAATATAAAAGACAAAAAGAGAGACAAAAGAGGTAGGGATGGAACTCCATCCCAGGAAGAGAGTCTTAAAAAGAGGGAAGTTCCTAAACACCAGGAAACACTCTCACTGCCAAGTCTGTGGTGAGCCTTGGAACCACAGAGGGCAACATAAATGGGAGGAAAAATAAATAAATAATTAAAATCCACAGATTACGTGCCCAGCAGTAACTCCCCCAGTGGAAAAGAAGTGCAGACGCCTGCACCCGCCCCTAGTAAGCGGGGGCTGGGCAGGGAGGCCAAGGCTGCATTGCTTACAGTAAGGACTGGGCCTGAATGCCCCGAGGGCAATCTGAGGAAACTAACTTGGGCTAGCAAACCAGACTGTGGGATAGCTACCACGCGAAAAGTTCTAACCTAAGACACCGCCAGGCCCACTCACAGAACAAGGGACTGAACAGAGCTAGCCGGCTGCAGAACATCCCCCTCCGGTGACAGGCAGCCAGAGCCGGAAGGGGGCAATCACAGCCTCAGAGAGGCATTATCTACCAAACTGCAAGCAGGCTTCTTTGCTAAGACTTCTTGGGGTTCTGGACGGTCAACATCTGCCTGAGAAGGTGTGCCGGTTGTACACCCAGAAAACGGAGCATCAGGGAAAGGGGAGGCATTAAGTCACAGCAACTGCGCTCGCCAAACACCTCATCACTTGAGCTGCTCGGACCTGGGAAGTGCACAAAACGCAGGCCCAACCGAGTCCGTGCCTCTGAGGACTACCTGAGCGCCTGGACCTGAGTGGCTTAGACCTGGAAGGTGCATGCAGCCCAGGGCCAGCCTTGGACAGTTCCCGGCGGAGCAACCCAGAGCCTGAGCAGTGTGGGCAGGGAGGGCACATGCACCGTGAGCAGGGGCAGGCCCAGTGTGGCTGAGACACTGTGAGCACACGCCCATGTTATTTGTTTGCAGCGTCCCTCCCTCCCCACAGTGTGACTGAACAAGTGAGCCTAAAAAAGTGTCCACCACCACCCCCTTTGTGTCAGGGTGGAAATCAGACACTAAAGAGACCAGCAAACAGAAGAAGCTAAAACAGAGGGAACCGCCTTGGAAGTGACAGGTGCAATAGATTAAAACCCTGTAGTTAGTACCGACTACATAGAAAGGGGCCTATAGATCTTGAGAAATATAAGCCGGACCAAGGGCTATCCAAAAATGAACTGACCCCACACTGCCCACAACAACACCAGAGAAAGTCCTAGATATATTTTTACTATCATTCTTTTTTTTTTTACTATCATTCTTTTTTATTTAATTAAAAAAAATTCTATGTCCTCTATTATTCCTTTAATTTTCATTTTTATAACCTACTATTACTTTGCAAAAAAAAAGAGACCCTATTTTTAAAAGCAAACTTCATAAATATATTTTTAATAATTTTTGTGACTTTTTTTTACTTTCTTTTCTTCAATATTGTATTTTTGAAAATCCAACCTCTAGTCTAGATTTTTAATCTTTGCTTTTTGGTATTTGTTATCAATTTTGTACCTTTAAGAACCCAATCTTCAGTACCCATTTTTACTTGGGAGTGAGATAACTTGCCTGATCCCCTTTTTCTCCACCAGGTCGCCTCTATCTCCTCCCTCTCCCTTCTCTTCTCTATCCAACTCTGTGAATCTCTTTGTGTGTTCTGGACTGTGGAGAACACTTAGGGAACTGATTACTGGCTGGATCTATCTCTCTCCTTTGGATTCCCCCCTTTATCCTCCTGGCCACCTCTGTCTCCTTCCTCCCTCTTCTCTTCTCTGTGTAACTCTGTGAACATCTCTGAGCGGTCCAGACTGTGGAGCGCACATAAGGAAGTGATTACTGGCTAGCTTGCTCTCTCCTCTTTTGATTCCACCTCATCTCATTTGGGTCACCTCTAACTCCCTCCTCCCTCTTCTCTTCTCCACATAACTCTGTGAACCACTCTGGGTGTCCCTTACCGTGGAGAAACTTTTCATCTTTAACCTAGATGTTTTATCAGTGGTGCTGTGTAGAAGGAGAAATCTTGAGGCTACTGTAAAATTAAGACTGAAAACCAGAAGCAGGAGGCTTAAGTCCAAATCCTGAGCACACCAGAGAACTCCTGCCTCCAGGGAACATTAATCAACAGGAGCTCATCAAACGCCTCCATACCTACACTGAAATCAAGCACCACCCAAGGGCCAACAAGTTCTAGAGCAAGACATACCACACAAATTCTCCAGCAACACAGAACACAGCCCTGAGCTTCAATATACAGGCTGCCCAAAGTCACTCCAAACCCACTGACATCTCATAACTCATTACTGGACACTTCATTGCACTTGAGAGAGAAGAAATCCAGCTCCACCCACCAGATCACCTGACATAAGCTTCCCTAACCAGGAAACCTTGAGAAGCCATCTGTACAACCCCGCCCACAGTGAGGAAACTCCACAATAAAGAGAACTCCACAAACTTCCAGAATACAGAAAGGCCACCCCAAACACAGCAATATAAACAAGATGAAGAGACAGAGGAATACCCAGCAGGTAAAGGAACAGGATAAATGCTCACCAAACCAAACAAAAGAGGAAGAGATAGGGAATCTACCTGATAAAGAATTCCGACTAATGATAGTGAAAATGATCCAAAATCTTGAAATCAAAATGGAATCACAGATAAATAGCCTGGAGACAAGGATTGAGAAGATGCAAGAAAGGTTTAACAAGGACCTAGAAGAAATAAAAAAAGAGTCAACATATAATGAATAATGCAATAAATGAGATCAAAACCACTCTGGAGGCAATAAATAGTAGAATAACGGAGGCAGAAGATAGAATTAGTGAAGTAGAACATAGAATGGTATAAATAAATGAATTAGAAAGAAAAAAAAAAAGCGAATTAAAAGAAATGAGGACAATCTCAGAGACCTCCAGGACAATGTTAAACGCCCCAACATTCGAATC
>NW_011494796.1:5442002-5456200 GCF_000754665.1 Bison bison bison | reverse complement strand
TGGCAGGACATACTTAAAGTGATGAAAGAAAATAACCTACAGCCCAGATTACTGTACTCAGCAAGGATCTCATTCAAATATGAAGGAGAAATCAAAAGCTTTAGAGACAAGCAAAAGCTGAGGGAATTCAGCACCACCAAACCAGCTCTACAACAAATGCTAAAGGATCTTCTCTAGACAGGAAACACAAAAAGGGTGTATAAACTCAAACCCAAAACAATAAAGTAAATGGCAATGGAATCAACTTATCAATAATTACCTTAAATGTAAATGGGTTGAATGCCCCAACCAAAAGACAAAGACTGGCTGAATGGATACAAAAACAAGACCCCTATATATGTTGTCTACAGGACACCCACCTCAAAACAGGGGACACGTACAGACTGAAAGTTAAGGGCAGGAAAAAGATATTCCACACAAATAGAGACCAAAAGAAGGCAGGAGTAGCAATACTCAAATCAGATAAAATAGACTTTAAAACAAAGGCTGTGAAAAGAGACAAAGAAGGACACTACATAATGATCAAAGGATCAATCCAAGAAGAAGATATAGCAATTATAAATATATATGCCCCCAACATAGGAGCATCACAATATGTAAGACAAATGCTAACAAGTATGAAAGGAGAAATTAACAATCAGTCAATGTAAATATACCACATTAACAATTTGAAAAATAAAAGCCTTATGATCATCTCAATAGATGCAGAGAAAGCCTTTGACAAAATTCAACATCATTTATGATAAAAAACTCTCCAGAAAGCAGGAATAGAAGGAACATACCTCAACATAATAAAAGCTATATGACAAACCCACAGCAAACATTATTCTCAATGGTGAAAAATTGAAAGCATTTCCCCTAAAGTCAGGAACACGACAAGGGTGCCCACTTTCACCACTACTATTCAACATAGTTTTGGAAGTTTTGGCCAGAGCAATCAGAGTAGAAAAAGAAATAAAAGGAATCCAAAATGGAAAAGAAGTAAAACTCTCACTGTTTGCAGATGACATGATCCTCTACATAGAAAACCCTAAAGACTCCACCAGAGAATTACTAGATCTAATCAATGAATATAGTAAAGTTGCAGGATATAAAATCAACACACAGAAATCCCTTGCTTTCCTATACACTAATAATGAGAAAACAGAAAGAGAAATTAAGGAAACAATTCCATTCACCATTGCAATGAAAAGAATAAAATACTTAGGAATATATCTTCCTAAAGAAACTCAAGACCTATATATAGAAAACTATAAAACACTGGTGAAAGAAATCAAAGAGGACACTAATAGATGGAGAAATATACCATGTTCATGGATCAGAAGAATCAATATAGTGAAAATGAGTATACTTCCCAAAGCAATCTATAGATTCAATGCAATTCCTATCAGGCTACCAATGGTATTTTTCACAGAGCTAGAACAAATAATTTCACAATTTGTATGGAAATACAAAAAACCTTTAATAGCCAAAGCAATCTTGAGAAAGAAGAATGGAACTGGAGGAATCAACCTGCCTGACTTCAGGCTCTACTACAAAGCCACAGTCATCAAGACAGTATGGTACTGGCACAAAGACAGAAATATAGATCAATGGAACAAAACAGAAAGCACAGAGATAAATCCACGCACCTATGGACACCTTATCTTCGACAAAGGAGGCAAGAATATACAGTGGAAAAAAGACAATCTCTTTAACAAGTGGTGCTCAGAAAACTGGTCAACCACTTGTAAAAGAATGAAACTAGAACACTTTCTAACACCATACACAAAAATAAACTCAAAATGGATTAAAGATCTAAATGTAAGACCAGAAACTATAAAACTCCTAGAGGAGAACATAGGCAAAACACTCTCCGACATACATCACAGCAGGATCCTCTATGACCCACCTCCCAGAATATTGGAAATAAAAGCAAAAATAAACAAATGGGGGCTAATTAAAATTAAAAGCTTCTGCACAACAAAGGAAACTCTAAGCAAGGTGAAAAGACAGCCTTGAGAATGGGAGAAAATAATAGCAAATGAAGCAACTGACAAAGAACTAATCTCAAAAATATACAAGCAACTCCTGCAGCTCAATTCCAAAAAAATAAATGACCCAATCAAAAAACAGGCCAAAGAACTAAACAGACATTTCTCTAAAGAAGACATACAGATGGCTAACACACACATGAAAAGATGCTCAACATCACTCATTATCAGAGAAATGCACAATGAGGTACCAAAACCACAATGAGGTACCACTTCACGTCAGTCAGAATGGCTCCTATCTAAAAGTCTACAAGCAATAAATGCTGGAGAGGGTGTGGAGAAAAGGGAACCCTCTTACACTGTTGGTGGGAATGCAAACTAGTACAGCCACTATGGAGAACAGCGTGTAGATTCCTTAAAAAACTGGAAATAGAACTGCCTTATGACCCAGCAATCCTACTACTGGGCATACACACTGAGGAAACCAGAATTGAAAGAGACATGCGTACCCCAATGTTCATCGCAGAACTGTATACAATAGCCAGGACATGGAAGCAACCTAGATGTCCATTAGCAGATGAATGGATAAGAGCTGTGGTACATATACACAATGGAGTATTACTCAGCCATTAAAAAGAATATATTTGAATCAGTTCTAATGAGGTGGATGAAACTGGAGCCTATTATACAGAGTGAAGTAAGCCAGGAAGAAAAACACTAATACAGTATACTAACACATATATATGGAATTTAGAAAGATGGTAACGATAACCCTGTATGCGAAATAGCAAAAGAGACACAGATGTATAGAACAGTCTTTTGGACTCTGTGGGAGAGGGAGAGGATGGGATGATTTGGGAGAATGGCATTGAAACATGTATAATATCATATATGAGACGAGTCGCCAGTCCAGGTTCGATGCACGATACTGGATGCTTGGGGCTGGTGCACCAGGATGACCCAGAGGGATGGTACAGGGAGGGAGGTGGGAGGGGGGTTCAGGATGGGGAACACGTGTACACCCGTGGCAGATTCATGTTGATGTATGGCAAAACCAATACAATATTGTAAAGTAATTAGCCTCCAATTAAAATAAATAAATTTATATTTTAAAAAAAAGAAAAAAGAATCTAAAGGAAGAATCTCTCAGTTCTGTCCCCATCATCTGTAACTCGACAGGCTCCTTTGTATATGGAATTCTCCAGGCAAGAATACTGGAATGTATATCCACTCCCTTCTCTAGGGGATCTTCCCAATCTAGGGATCCAAACTGAGTCTCCTGCACTGCAAGTAGATTCCTTACCAACTGAGCCACCAGGGAAGCCCAAGAATCTATAGGAAAGGAAAATTCCCACTAGTAAAGGCAAATATACAGTAAAGGTTGAATACCAACCACTTAAATAAGATAGTATGAATATCAAAAGAGAAAAATTGTAGAATCAACTACAATGATAATAATCAGTAAAAGGATAAAAATGAAGATGACATCAAAAGTAAACATTTTCAAGTGGATGGAGAGTAAAAAATGTAGATCTTGTAGAATGCATTTGAACTTAAAGTACTAGCTTTAACAAAATATAGATATAGTTATAGGTCAATATATATAGGTAACTACAAATAAAAACCTATAGTAGATACACAAAAACTAGAGAGGGATACAAGTGTACCACTATAGAAAATCATCAAACTACAAAGGAAGTAACAACAACAAAAAAAAAAGAAAGAAAGAAAGAAAAAGAAGAAATAAACAGAGAACTGCAAACAACTGGAAAACAACTAATAAATAATAAGTACACAACTAATAAAGGAATAAGTACATACCTATCAATGATTATTTGAAATGTCAATGGACTAAATGGTCCAATCAAAAGACATAGGGTGGCTGATGATAATAAAACAAGATCCATCTATATGCTGCTTATAAGAGACTCAGTCGAGAGCAAAAGACACACATAGACTGAAAGTGAGCAAATGGAAAAAGTTATTTCATGCAAATAGAAATCACAAGAGAGTGCAGATAGTAAAACTTATATCAGACAAAGTAGATTTAAAAACAAAGCCTATAAAGAAGACAAAGAATGGCATCATATAACAATAAAGTGAAAAGTAAAAAAGGAGGATATTATGCTTCTTAACATATATTCATGCAACTCAGAAGCACCTAAATATATAAAGCAAATATTAAATGACATCAAGGGAGAAATTGACAATAATACAATAATAGGAGGGGATTTTAACACTCCACATACATCAATGCACAGATTATCCAGACAGAAAATCAATAAGGCAACAGTGGTCTTAAATGACACAACAGACAAGTTGATTTTAGAGATATGTACAGGACGTGCATGTGTGCATATTCAGTCGCTCAATCGAATACAACTCTTTGTGATCCCATGGACTGTAGGCTGTGTGGCAAGTCTGTCCATGGAATTTTCCAAGCAAGAATACTGAAGTGGGTTGTCATTTCCTAACTTCAGGGGATCTTCCTGTCTCAAGGATCAAGCATATCTCCTGCATCTCCTGCACTGGCAGGCAGATTCTTTACCACTGAGCCACCTGGAAAGCTGTATCTACAGGCCATTCCAACCTCAACAGCAGAATACACATTCTTTTCAGTTCAGTTCAGTCACTCAGTCATGTCCAACTCTTTGTGACCCCATGAATCACAGCACACCAGGCCTCCCTGTCCAGCACCAATTCCCGGAGCCCACCCAAACTCATGTGCATCGAGTCAGTGATGGCATTCAACCATCTCATCCTCTGTCATCCCCTTCTCTTCCTGGCCCCAATCCCTCCCAGCATCAGGGTCTTTTCCAATTAGTCAACTCTTCGCATGAGGTGGCCAAAGTACTGGAGTTTCAGCCTCAGCACCAGTCCTTCCAATGAACACCCAGGACTGATCCTTTAGGAAGGACTGGTTGGATCTCCTTGCAGTCCAAGGGACTCTCAAGAGTCTTCTCCAGCACCACAGTTCAAAAGCATCAATTCTTCAGTGCTCAGCTTTCATCACAGTCCAACTCTCACATCCATATATGACCATTGGAAAAACCATAGCCTTGACTAGATGGACCTTTGTTGGCAAGTAATAGCTTTGTTTTTGAATATGCTATCTAGGTTGGTCATAACTTTCTTTCCAAGGAGTAAGTGTCTTTTAATTTCATGGCTGCAATCACCATCTGGAGTGATTTTGGAGCCCAAAACAATAAAGTCTGACACTGTTTCCACTGTTTCCCCATTATTTCCCATGAAGTGATGGGACCAGATGCCATGATCTGTTTTCTGAATGTTGAACTTTAAGTCAACTTTTTCACTCTCCTCTTTCACTTTCATCAAGAGGCTTTTTAGTTCCTCTTCACTTTCTGCCATAAGGGTGGTGTCATCTGCATATCTGAGGTTACTGGTATTTCTCCCTGCAATCTTGATTCCAGCTTGTGCTTCTTCCAGCCCAGCGTTTCTCATGATGTACTCTGCATCGAAGTTAAACAAGCAGGGTGACAGTATACGGCCTTGACGTACTCCTTTTCCTATTTGGAACCAGTCTGTTGTTCCATGTCCAGTTCTAACTGTTGCTTCCTGACCTGCATATAGGTTTCTCAAGAGGCAGGTCAGGTGGTCTGGTATGCCCATCTCTTTCAGAATTTTCCACAGCTTATTGTGATCCACACAGTCAAAGGCTTTGGCATAGTCAATAAAGCAGAAATAGATGTTTTTCTAGAACTCTGTGGCTTTTTCCATGATCCAGCAGATGTTGGCAATCTGATCTCTGGTTCCTCTGCCTTTTCTAAAACCAGCTTGAACATCTGGAAGTTCATGGTTCACATATTGCTGAAGCCTGGCTTGGAGAATTTTGAGCATTACTTTACTAGCATGTGAGATGAGTGCAATTGTGCGGTAGTTTGAGCATTCTTTGGCATTGCCTTTGGGATTGGAATGAAAACCGACCTTTTCCAGTCCTGTGGCCACTGCTGAGTTTTCCAAATTTGCTGGCATATTGAGTGCAGCACTTTCACAGAATCATCTTTCAGGTTTTGAAATAGCTCAACTGGAATTCCATCACCTCCACTAGCTTTGTTCATAGTGATAAGACTGATCATAAACTAGGCCACAAAACAAGTTTCTACTAATTTAAAAGGACATAAATTATATCAAGCATTTTCCTGATCACAATAGTATGAAACTATAAATCAGTTACAGGAAGGAAAATGGGAAAAGCACAAGTATATGGAGGTTAAACAATATACTACTAAAACTCCCACATCTTTTATGTCTACTGCATTGGCAGGTGGGTTCTTTACCACTAGAGCCACCTGGAAAGCCCAATCACTAGTAGTGATATTGAATTTGTAATAAAGAAATTCCCAAGGAACCAAAGTCCAGGATTGAGTGGTTTCACAGGGGAATTCTGTCAAATATATAAAAAGGAGCTAATACCCATTCTTCTCAAACTATTCCAAAAAATTTAGGTGGGCAGAACACTCCCAAATTCATTCCTTGAGGCTGCCATTACCTTGATACCAAAACTGGACAAGGATAATACAAAAAAGGAAAATGATAAGCCAATACTGCTGATGAAAATAGATCTAAAAAGCCTTAACAAAATATTAGCAAGCCAAATTCAACAATATATAAAAATGATCATACACCATGATCAAGTGAGATTTATTCCAGGGATATAAGTATGGTTCAATATTTAGAAATCAATCAATATTAAATAGTACATTAATGAAAGGATAAAAATCACAGGACAATCTCAATAGAGAGAGAAAAAGCATTTGACAAAATTCAACATCCTTTCACAGTAAAAACTCTCATCAAGGTTGTTATACAGTTATCATATCTCAACATAATGAGGCCATTTATGACAAACTCACAGCTAACATCATACTCATTGGGAAAAAACTGAAAGTATTTCCTCTAAAGACAAAGATGTCCACTCTCACCACCTCTATGTAACATAATATCAGAAGCTCTAGGCACACCAATCAGAGAGGGAAAATAAATAAAAGGTACCTAAATTGGAAGTGAAGAAGTAAAATTGTCACTATTTTCAGATGACATGACACTATACATAGACAATACTAAAAGTGTCCACGAAAAGAACTAATTAATGAATTTAGCAAAGTTGCATGATATAAGATTAATATACAGAATCTGTTGTTTTTCCATATACTTTTAATGAATTATCACAAGGAGAAAGAAAATAATTCCATTTAAAATTGCATCAAAAAGAATAAAATACATAGGAATTAACTTAACCAAAAAGGTAACAGACTTAAACTCTAAAAAGTATAAACCAATGATGTAGGAAATGAAGATACCCTGTGTTCTTGGAGTCAAGGAATTGATACTGTTAAAATGTCCATACTACCCAAAGCAATCTCCACATTTAATGTAATGTCCATCAAATACCCATGAAATTTTTCACAGAATTAGAACAAATAATCCTGAAATATATATGGAACAAGAAAAGACCCTAAATTGCCCAGGTAATCTTGAGAAAAGAACCACCAATCTGGAGGTAACACACTTCCTGATTTCAGACTATACTACAAAGCTATAGTAATCAAAACAGCATGGTACTGGCAAAACAGAATAGAGAGCCCCTCAAACCCCACACACTTATGGTCAATTAATTTACAACAAAGGAGGCAAGACTGTACAAAGGAGAAAAGACAGTCTTTTCAATAAGTGGTGTTGGGAAAACTGGACAACTATGTGTAGAAAATGAGATTAGAACATGTCCTCACATTACACACAAAAATAAACTTACACAAAAATAAAGATCTAAATGTAACACCTGAAACCATAAAACTCCTTAATTAAAGAAAACTTAGAACACTCTTTGATGTAAATTGTAGCAATTTTTTTTGATCTGTCTCCTCAAGTAAAAGAAATAAAAGCAAAAATAAACAAATGGAACCTAATTAAACTTGAAAGCTTTTGCACAGCAAAGACAACCACTGACAAAATGAAAGACAAGCTACAGAAAGGGAGAAAATATTTGCAAATGATATGATCAACAACAGGTAACTACTTGAAATATATAATCAACTCAGATAAGTGAATATCAAAAAACAAACAACCCAACTGGAAATGAGCATAAGAACTGAATAGACATTTTTCCAAAGAAGACATACAGGCACATGAAAGGATGCAGAACACTGTTAATCTTCAGAAAAATGAATATCAAATACACAATGAGATATCATCTTACACCTGTCAGAATGACTATCATCAAAAAGACCACAAATAACAAATGCCGGTGGGGATGCGGAGGAAAAGGAACCTTATAGATTATTGGTGAGAATGTAAATTTGTGCAGCTACTATGAAAAGCAGTATGGAGGGTCCTCAAAAGACTAAAAATATAACTACCATATGATCCAACAGTAATTTCATTCATATATCTGAAAAAAACAGAGCAAAATATACATGCACCCAATGTTAATAGCAGCGTTATTTACAATAACCAAGATTTGGAAGCAACCATTAACAGAGGAATACATAAAAAATTATGTTGTATTTATACACACAATGGATTATTACTCAGTCACAAAAAATAATGGAATTCTGCCATTTGCAACAACATGGATGGACCTAGAGGTTTTTATGTTTAGTGAAATAAGTCAAATACAAATACCATGTTACCACTTACATGTGGAATCTAAAAGATAAAAGAATTCCATGAATATAACAAAACAGAAACACACTTAAAAATATAGAGAACAAACCAGCGGTTACCAGTGCAGAGGGGAAAGCGGGGAGGAGTGAGATATGGGTATGGGGTTAAGAGATATAAACTACTATGTATCAAACAAGCAACAAGGATACATTGTACAGCACAGAGAAATGAAGTCATTATTTTATAATAACTTTAAATGGAGTATAATCTATAAAAATCCTGAATCACTATGTTGTATACTTGAAAACTAATATTCTAAATCAACTATACTTCAATAAAAAACAAAAGGAATGAAGGACCAACACATATGACAACATGGTTAAGTCTCAAAAACCTTATGCTGAGTGAAAGAAGCAAGATGCAAAATATCATGTATTGTATTATTCCATCTGTATTAAGTGTCCAGAAAAGGCACATCTTCAGAGACAAAAAATTTATTATTGATTGCGTGGGCTGGGGGTAAGAATGAGGAGTGCTTGCAAATGGGCATGAGGTATCTTTTTACAGTGATGGACATTTTTCTAAAATTGGAATGTGGTGCTAGCTATACAACTCTGTAAATTTTCTTTAAAAAAATCATTGAGTTATATCCTTAGAGTGAGTTTTATAGTATGTAAATTATACCTTACTGTTAAAAAATAGATATGAAACCACCATGCCGTTTTATATGCAATTCTGACTTTTATAAATAAACCTTCTAATACAAGACTTTTATAAGATAGGGAAGGCAGCCCTGATCCACAAAGACAGTATGACAGAGGTTCCCAAAAGTTTGAAAACTAATCTTAATATTCTCGCTCCACACATGGATGAGTCACATGGCATTAGTGCCTGACACCTAATAGGCCTCAATAAATGTTTACTGGACAGAAAATTAAACCATCTTTACAGGGTGACTTTCTCCCAAACATACCATCCACTTGATAGATGAAATGCAGTTGATTAGGGCATTTTTTCCTTAAGAAAACTTACATGAAACATCAACATCTCCAGGGAAAAAGTTGTCTTAGGTAGTCAGAATCATTTACTAGGCTATGATGAGGTAAGATACTAACTCCTGTGTGCTACAGACCCTCTTGATCTAGTAGTGGGTGTAGACCTAGGTTGACCAAGGTTTAACTGTGCATCAACAAGAGTCATGGTAGAGTAACGGAGGTGGAAAAACTGTACATGGGCTTTCCACCATCATCGCCTATACATGACCCAACTCACTTGCACTGACATTTCATTTGCTCCCTAACTGCAAAGATGGCTACATACCCAGGGGAGTAAATGGAATACTTGGTGAACATTGCAGTCTGCTATAGCTGCCATCAAGGGGCCTTGTCTCAGGATTCTTTTCCACAGCTAGAGACAACCTCCTTCTCCATCTAACTGATTAAGAACCGCTAATCAAGAAGTTAGGATAGATGACCTTCAGATTCTTTGAAGCAAATTTTGAAGGACACAAATATTCTGCGTGGTATCCCTGAAGCACTTTGCTTTTTGGAGAGGAGGTGGTCCTTGATTCACCTTCCCCCCACCCCCCACCCCCACCACTGGAAGGATATCATCTGGTACATGGTAGCAGCTCATGGAGAAGGAAATGGCAACCCACTCCAGTGTTCTTGCCTGGAGAATCCCAGGGACGGGGGAGCCTGGTGGGCTGCCGTCTATGGGGTCGCACAGAGTTGGACACGACTGAAGTGACTTAGCAGCAGCAGCAGTAGCTCATGGAGTATATGGAATTGAATTCTGTCTCAGAGAAACAGGTCAGGTGAAAGCCTACAGTCTGAGTACGAATATCTCCCATCTTCCCATGGTATTCTTCAGTCACAACTTTTTTTTTGGTTGACATTCCCTCAAATCAGTTAAATAGAACCAAGAAATACAGGTAAATTCTGAGGGAAAAGGAGCAAAAAATGATGCAATGTAAACACACTTTTACTGTTTTATAGCACCACAACTATCACCTCATCTATACATAATATTTTGTTATATATTATTATACATAATAATAAATAGTGCTAGACAAAAAATAAGATCAATGCTTTAGAATAAAAGAAAGAAATGAATCAAGATTTATGTTATTCCCATGTGATGGTATTTGGAGAAAATGTCTCATGAGGCTGCTACCAATCCACATTCCATTATTTATAGTATTAATATTTTAGCCCCTTAGCTTCTGGTCTCTGTTCTTGAAATGTCAGTCTTATCTTTTTCAAATATTACCTTTAAAATCCAGGACCAAACTCCTTAATTCTGGCAATTTTGACTTTCTGTGTAACATTCTCATGCTTTTTTCTTTTTTGAAGATTAAAACAACATCCCCAAATGAAACTTCTGTTGCTCAGTTAATTATTCTTTACGCTGCAGTAAAGTTCAGTAACAACTCACCCACTATCTAGGATGCTATTTCTCTTTTGACTGAAATTTTGCCCATTGCTCAAGTCCCAAATGGGTCTTAACCCCACTGTGAAACTCTCCCTGAATATTTCTGCTCTACTGGCCTAAGCACATGAAGAACCTATGGTCTACAACAGTCATCTACGCACCAGGAACTATCCAGAAGTCTTCATTAAACTTTTTGAGTCTCCTTCTCCCAGGTAGACAGAGTATGAGCTTCTTTAGAGACTATATTACATTATTTTATATCCCCATATATGGATTAATAGAGGACACTCAAGAAATATTTATTGCATACCTACTCTTGAGCTAGGCCTTGTAGAGGAATAAATGTGCCAGTAGGTGTATTTATTAGCTGAATTAATGTTTGAAGAATCATTAAGTTTTTATATTTTGGAATTTTACATTGGGCTGGATTTTTTTTAAATGCTGCTACTCCAAATTAAGCTTTAATATACATCATCCTCATTTATCAGTATTTCCTGAATTTATATTTTAGTTTTAGTGAAAATATCATTCTTGAAAATATAAATGCTGGACTTCATTTTTGAGAATTTATCCTTACATTCATCATCTTCTGATTCTATTTCATATACCAATATTATGTTTTCCCTTGTCATTAGCAGATATGTCCCTGGATCTCCAAATCTACATCTATACACAAAACTTGCGTCCAAAGATTATATCTTTTAACAGCTGGATTGCCTATTATGCTAGGTATGATAATATACAAAGAAAAATATCTATTTCCCCTAATAATTACAATAACATTATTAAGTGTTCCTCTAAATCCATATTAAAGCAATAACAAACTACAGATTCTTGGAGTATAAAATAATCTTTAGTAAATTTTATTACCTTGTTCCCTTTACCATTCAAAAATCCATTGCTAATCTGCGAATAATGTTCTTTCTAAAAGAAAAACACCCTCTGAAAAACTCTCCTCCTGCCATTCTTGCATTATGCCAGCAGTTTATTTGCTTTTCCTTCGACATCTACGCCTTTAAAACTAGCAAAAGAAAAAAAAAAGAGAAAAGTTTAACTCTCACATCTCTCACTGTGTCGTAAAATCCTTTGTCAATTACCCTGTGTGCTTGAGAGTTGTCCGTTTCTTTTTCGATCGAATTACAGTTGTCTCGGCACCCTGATTTACCAGTTTGATCCACGCTGTACTGGTTTTATCAGTTTGGTGATTCTTTTTACAGATTGAGCACCATGATAAAAGTCTAAAAGTTGGGCAATTCCAGGCTAAATTGGAGCAGTCTTTTCCCGTAAAGCTACCCGGTACCACACTAAATTCCAGGGAGAATGAATGATAGATTATGCACCAATAGGGAGTGGAGAAGAGTATTTTGTCTAAATTTGCAACCCAATCCTTGGGAGCCAGAGGTGGGAATTTTAAAACGGGGTTGGTCTTTTCTTTGGAATTTTCTTAAAGGGGTATCACTGCCCGTTGATGTTAAAGTTTACCGAACACTGCCAAATTACTGGTTTGGATTAGAGGATTGCCTCCACCCCCCCTTGTTTTGAGTGAGGCAAAATGTGAAACTGACACTTGACAAATTCAGACAACTTTTAAGAGTGCCCATAGGATAATATGGGCTGCCGAAGTGGCTCAGTGGTAAAGAATCTGCCTGCGATTCTGAAGACGCAGGTTCTTCGATCCTGAAGACGCAGGATATCCAGGTGGGGAAATGGCAACCCACTCCAGTATGCTTGCCTGGAAAATTCCATGGACAGAGGGACCTGTTAGGCTATAGTGGGTGGGGTGGCAGAGTCCGACCCCACTGAGCAGGGCACACACAGGATAATATATTAATACAAAGAATCACATGGCTACTTTTGTGTCAGTTTCAGATGGTAGACGTTATTTTGCCATAGGTCTTATTTTTACTTAATGTAAGTCTGCTCTGTTATCTCTAACAGTAATTAAGTAAACCAATATAAATCTATAAAGTCAAGATTGCTTGACAATGAACCAGTAGTTTAATCAACATCAAGCTTTTCAAAGAATAACAGTGGTTTCTTAAGAGGAAGGTTTTTTAAAACTTCATTTCATTAGAAACGTTGTCACACTAACAAGCAAGGAATTTAAAAAGTATTTTGTACTGTTCCCTAACAATGCTTGGATCTTTTTTTTTTTTTTTCCCTTTTTACCAACATGAAAGATTCTTCCTTTTATGACTCTTTCTGCTGACACGGGAATATTTTAAAATATTTATTGATAGACTACTCAGTCATGCTAGGAACTGCCAGAGTATTTTATTCACTAAATTGTTAGTGTCCTTTTAACGATAGTTTCTCGCAGCGCACTTCAAGTATTTCAAGAGCAGAGACTAGGTTACTGCCTCACGTTTGGAACGAACTTGCCAGCGCGCAGTGACTTCTTTTTATACTGTGCTTTAATAAGCTTACTGCTGCTGCTGCTGCTACTGCTAAGTCGCTTCAGTCGTGTCCGACTCTGTGCGACCCCATAGACGGCAGCCCACCAGGCTCCGCCGACCCTGGGATTCTCCAGGCAAGAACACTGGAGTGGGTTGCCATTTCCTTCTCCAATGCAGGAAAGTGAAAAGTGAAAGTGAAGTCTCTCAGCCGTGTCCGACTCTTCGCGACCCCATGGACTGCAGCCTAACAGGCTCCCCCGTCCATGGGATTTTCCAGGCAAGAGTACTGGAGTGGGGTGCCATCGCCTTCTCCGAATAAGCTTACTACTTGATCACTAACCTTGGCCATATTACAGAAAACCACCGGGTCTCAGTTGTGACCGTCAAACGAGTATAATAATAGTATCTGTGTCATAGGATTGCCATGAGAGTTAAGTGAGATAACCTGTCCACAGATCTTAGAACCTTGCCTGGTACACACTGGGTGTTATTCTTCTAATTTCTTAACGTATGTATTGAATACGAGGACAAGTGCGTCAGTGAACGTATGAACAAAAGAACTAATAAATTACTGACTGTCCCTGAGGCCGGAGCCAGCTAAACCACCCTCTCAAAACTCTGAGCACAAACCTCCACCTCAACCGTAACCCCCGAAGCCAGAGCCGGAAGCAAGGACCGAGCCGGAGGCGGGGCCAGTAGCAGAGAAACCGCAGTTTTGACCAATAGGCACGTCGCTTGGAAAACGAGCATCTCGCCTGACCTATCGTAAGAC
>NW_011494796.1:5428184-5441902 GCF_000754665.1 Bison bison bison | reverse complement strand
CGCCCCGCCCCGTCGCCGCCGGCGCTCCGCCCCGCCTGCCGAGCCCGGGCTAGCCGTCCGGCGCCCCTCAGCTCCGGAGCGCTGGCTTCGCCGGCAGAGGTGAGTGGTGCTTCGCTGCTTCGGGTGCCTCACGTAGCAGTGCCCTGTGGCCCGGCCGCTGGCCAGGCAGGCCGAGCCTGGCAGAGGCGTCGGGCCGCAGCAAGTGGACCTTGGCCCGAGCGGGCCCACCCAGGCCTCGGGTCGCCACTGCCGCCGGGCCCTCCTAGCCCTAGGTGGTCGCAGAATCCCTTCACCGGATCAATGAAATCCTTTCTACTAGTCTCGCTGCTTCCAAACTCTAACGGCGAGAGTGCTTGGTTAACTGGGAAAAATGGCATGTGTTCTGCCTGACTTCTGCCAGCCTTCTCAGTACTGAGAAAATAACAAACGCTTTTATTGTACGATTTTAATCCTCTAATATCCAATATTAGGAAGTTGGAGTGGGTATTCCACCGAGTTAAGTATGGAAGTCAATCGAAGGTACTCCTTTCCCTTTAAAACACACCTGCTTAAAAGTGTGTGGAATTTTCTTAAGGTGGAAAGGTTTGTTTGCTTTAAACAGTAATAGAGTGGATTGGTGTTTACCTGTCAGAAAACTCCTATGTAGGTGCAGTTGTATACAGTTAATATTAAGTGCATCATTTGCTTTTAATTGTAGATAAGAGGTACCGAAGGGAGTATGTGTGAGAAAATTATCCTGTACTGCCAATGAATGCATTTGGAAAACCATTACCATTATTTATTATTGACAGCTTTCAGATTTCATTTGTGTAGATTTCATCTGCCAAACTGCATTTTAACAGAATGTAGTGACGTTTTTACGGAGAAGGCAATGGCACCCCACTCCAGTACTCTTGCCTGGAAAATCCCATGGACGGAGGAGCCTGGAAGGCTGCAGTCCCTGGGGTCTCTATGAGTCCGACACGACTGAGCGACTTCACTTTCACTTTTTACTGTCATGCATTGGAGAAGGAAATGGCAACCCACTCCAGTGTTCTTGCCTGGAGAATCCCAGGGACGGGGTAGCTTGGTGGGCTGCCGTCTATGGGGTCACACAGAGTTGGACACGACTGAAGCGACTTAGCAGCAGCAGCAGCGACGTTTTTAAAGCAGTCAATCCTACCCATCTCTGCAGGATTTAGAAGGAAAGCCATCAGGTTATGCTGTATTCTCTCACTGGATCTAACCATCAAGGAGTGTGGGCTGTGCTTTGTGGTCTTAAATGTGTGTAAGCTTTGCCTACCGTTTAAATAGTAATAGGAAGAAACACGGGCCCTACTGAAGTTCATGAAAGGCTGCACTGTAGAAGAATGCACAGGCTTTGAAGTCGTTCATTTGGGTTGGAATTCTGAGGAGTTGCTTTCTGAGAAAACTCAGTTTCCTCATCTATAAAACAGGCTAAATAACATATATCGCAATGCAGAATTTTAAGGATTGAGAGATCAAAGCACATAGAAGGCTCAGCCTATAGTATCTACAAGCTGACCTTAGATCAGAGATGAAAAACACTCTACTGTGCAGTGTTACTCACATGGCCTACTTTCAGCAGTTCATCAGCTGTTTGAGGGCCTGCTTTGTGCTAGAGGCAGGAATACAAATGTGAAGAAAACAGTGGGATCTCTGCCCTCAGGAGCTCATGGTACAGTCTCTTGGCTAGATTTATAATAGATAGATACATCAATAAATATATAGATTATAAGTTGTGGAGAGTCCTACAAAGAAAAAGGAAGAGAGAATCATTTATTTGGGATGGAGAGGTGATTTTACATTGAAACCTGAAGGGTGTTGAGACAGTGTTTTCAAGGCTAAGAGGAGAGCAGCAAGTGATGTGAAGAGTGCGGCCCTGAGAAGCACTAGAAAAGCCCAGGACTTTGGTGAGAAACAGGAAGGGTGCTGCCAGGCTGAAGGAGTGGGTGGGGCCAGGTTGTGGAGAGCCCTCAATACCTGGCAAGTTTGATTTTTCTAAATAAACTTTTAAAGGTTTTTTTTTTTTTTTTTTAAGAACTCATGTGAGTAGGGAGTGAATTTACCTGAGAAAGAGAGGGAGACATAATTGAATTTACTTTTTTAAAAGCTCCCTGCTAAGTGATTAATGTATTACAGATTGACTAAACACAGGGAGACCAGTAAGATATATGGCCAGGCAGGAGATGACTGGTTTTCCATTTTGGCAGATGGAGAAATGTGGATTGATTTGAGGTGTATGTTGGGGATGGAAACCATAGGCCTTGTGATGGATTGGAGGTGGTGGGTGACTCATTCATGATAGGTGGGTGGAATCATTCTTGACTTCAGGCTTTCCTGGTGTTTGGAAAGACCGGGAGAGATTTGGATAGGTGATGAAAATAAAAAACTCCTATTCGAAAGTGTTAAGTTTGAGGTGTTTCTGAGACACCTAAACTGCTTCCAGTTTACCGTTTAAGTGAATAATTACCCAGGAAGCTTCCCCTTCCAATAACGATCATCAACGTTATTTCTAGCCTAGTTATCCTTGCTTCACAGAGAGAATTAAGATGTGGAAAGATTATCTTGTTTAGAGTCATGTAATATGTCTCATAAAAATAGGGAAGTGAGTTGCTAGTATAAAAATGGGAAGGTATTGGACTCTCATGCTCCATTGGGGAGATTATTGAGTACTCCATATTCTCTGCCCTTTCATATAAAATAGCAGATACTTTCCTATTAGGAGTTAGAGTTTGGAAATAATGGAATATAAATGAAAAGTTACAAAACACTGCTTACTGAAAGCTTATGTTACTACATTTGTACTAATTTGGTGTCAATTCTCAGTGAAAATTTTTCTTAAGAAAAAACATTTTCTTTGAAAGGTATTTTCCTTTGGAGAGTTTGAGGAAGTGTGCCCAAGTAAACGAGAGCAGAATCTTTGAACAAAGCTCAACTTGATTTTAGTGTTTTACCGTTTCCTTAGTATCTTGTAGAATCCTGTTGGTCTGTGTTTGCAAAGACTTCAGTCTGGACACACTTCCCCACCCAAAGAAAAAAAATCCTTTATTCCCTTATGAGCTGCTTGACCTTCGGCAGATTATTGTAGCTCTGAGCTTGTTTCTTTTTGTGGTGATTGTGAAGTTTGTTTCTGCCCTGTGTCTAATTGATAAGATGGCAAATCTTATTTCTCCTCCTACCCATGTAGGAGGGAATTTAATCTGTTCTGGGTTCTGGCCCTTACCAATAAATTGTTGTCTCCATTTTATATGTTAGGCAGCTGAAACCCAGAGAGGTTGTATTTCCTAGGGCAGTATTTCTTCTTTCACTGAAAGAATAAAGTAAAACTATGTTCCCAGGCCTGTTTCTTTGCTACTTAAGATAATCTGCAAAGCTAAGAAGAGAGGAGAATGAGGAGAAAAGAAAGAAAATATTACAATGTAGAACAATATTTAGATAGTAAGAAGCGAAGAAAATGAAGCTGTAAATGATCTAGTCATATTAAATATTTTAAAAATATTTTAAGCTAAAGACAAAATGAGGTAGGAAGGAAGGAAATGGCTTTGCTGTGTCTGATTTTTAAGTTCTTTCTTTAGTTATGTGTTAGGAAACTGGTCTCTGTTCTCTTAGATAGGGATTCCTATCTCAAGTTCAAGAACTATTTTTTCAAATAGGACTATTCTACTAAGTAGTAAATATTGTTTAAATAGTGAGAGTACTTTTTTATTAGTTATTCATTTTAATCTTTTAAATATGTATGAAAATTTAGTTGCTGTGAAATAAAAATGTAGGAATTGATGTATAACTCTCCTTTTAATGTCTGCAAATAGCTATATATGCTAACTGGTTTATTTGGCAGCTTTTGTTACCAGTATCATAATTTTCAGGTTTTTTGTTCTCTTTAGAAATGGATCGATTTTGACAAGATGTAGTACTGCAGCGTGCCTGATGGAATATGTTCAGCCATGGCATCCGAACTTTGTAAGACGATCTCTGTGGCAAGGCTGGAAAAGCACAAGAATTTGTTCTTAAATTACAGGAATCTGCAGCATTTCCCATTGGAGTTACTGAAAGATGAGGGACTACAGTACTTGGAGAGACTCTACATGAAAAGGAACTCCCTTACAACCTTGGTACAGTATTACATTACATTTTTTAAAAGTTATTTATAATGTAGTCCTGATCAAGATATGTTTTATGTATCTTAAGATATCCAGAACCAAGATGTATATCCCCTCTTATTGTGTAAACGTGTAATAAAAGTACATATACAGTGGTGGAAATTATTTAGGTAATTACTTAGGTGGAAATTCACTAATTCCTGCAGTTACAAAGTTGCAGGAGTTGTATAGGAAAGCAAAATATTCACTAATATACCACTTAGTCCCACACACTACTGCATATAAGATAGATAGCCAACTAGGACTTACTGTATAGCATAGGGAGCTCTACTCAATATTCTGTGATAACCTATCTGAGAAAAGAATCTGAAGAAGAACGGATATATGTACATGTACACCAGATCACTTTGCTGTACACCTGAAACTACTGCAGCGTTGTGAATGAACTATACTACAATAAAATTAAAAAAAATTAGTCCCCATTCAGAAGCCCCTCTTCACTTAGTCTGTGCGTCTCTCTGGGCCTGTGCTTTCTTTGCTGTTAAGATTCTTAAATGATTTATGGATGTTATAGTATCCAATAGACCAGTTAAAAAATAAGGAAGAGAAAGGCCAACAAGGATGACTTTGATTTAGAGGTATTTAAAAAGATAATAATTTGAAGATTAAAATACTAAAATTAGCATTAGAAGGCTTGATGTGTTTTGAGCATTTTGAAAAACTCCAAAACCAAAAAATCTACATGATTGCACTGTGAAAATCAAATGACTTTGAGCTATCACCCAATTTATTGGGGAAATTTTTGCCACAGAAGCCAACATTTTATGATATTAAAAAAACTAAAATATTTTTCAAGAGAATGTCTCTGTCAAACTTTTTATTCCCAATATTTACCATGGTATTTGGTCTCTGTTTTAAATGAATTTGCTTTATGTGGACTTTTCTGATTATCATTGAACCTCATTTAAGTTTTTCACGTTGAATTCTAGTTCTTATTCATATTAGATGATTTATGAAGTCTTATTGTTTCTTTGTGAATGGGCCCTTCTTCATTCCCTTCTCTGAACGTATATGAGTATCTGAAAATATACCTTACTGACTTCATATATATGGAGTGTTTTTCTGGAAAAGTTTTTAATCTGTGTAAAATATCTACAGTGTGTAGAAAGCATTGCTGTGTCTGAAAGTAAATGTAAATCTATCTTTCATTTTTAGTCTTTGGCATATTGGTGTATGGGGCTTCCCAAGTGGCACTAGTAGTAAAGAAACCGGTTGCTAATGCAGGAGACGTATGCAATGTGGGTTCGATCCCTGGGTCAGGAAAATCTCCTGGAGGAGGGCATGGCAACCCACTCAAGTATTCTTGCCTCGAGAATCCCATGGACAGAGAAACCTCCAGTCCATGGGATTGCAAAGAGTCGGACATGACTGTAGCAACTTGGCACACACACATATTGATGTATGTTATTTTGCATGCCTAGATTTTTTCAAATTAAAATGTTCACTTTTCAAACCTTAATAATCGTATTAATCCTTTTTGCAAGATCATCATTCCATAAAGTGAAACCGTATTTATGTAGTGTTTTTTACCCGCTTTGGAGAAGAAGTGGTATAAGAAATAATTTGTCAAGAATTATAGCCTAGATTTTCTTATGTTTGTTGTTAATATACAAAGAAAAGGTTGTGAGTGGATTACGTCTCAAACAGTCATAGTCTACTGCGGTAGAAGTAATTGACCTTTGCTTATAAAACTAACAATAAACTTCTGGTTTTGTGGCCATTTCTTGCCTGAATTTTTCTGTTTATGAAAAATTTAAATATCTACTATTTTAACTGATATAATGGCTTCCAAACATACATTTCAAGTTCATTATTTGTCACCTTGTTTGTTGAAGATTAAATTGTTGCATATGTTTATAATGATAGGTGTATGTATTTTATTTTAATGGTTTCTCTTAGCTGGAACATTTGATTCATGTGTATCAAAGAGCTTTTTCAACTGTGAAGTGCGATACAGATATCAGTATGTGAGAATGGTAGCAACCATACCATTCCCTGACTATGCTGAGCATAAGACAGCTTATTTATCCAGTAGAGTCTGCGAATGGCTTCCTGCACAGGTTTTGAAAGCAGATGGAACAGTACTTGCCCTTGTGTGCTCCAAACTAGTGAGTTCAGGCTTTTGGAATATTTGCTGGTGTTATTGATAGGGTATATTTCCTATAGAAATAACATTTAGTATGTGAAATTTGACTTACAAATGCAGTAGTGTCCAAAAGAAAAAACATTATTGGAATCATACAGTATCTCAAACACATTAAGAATTAATTGGCTTTTTTTTTTTTTTGAGGAAGCTTGAGAACCTGCCAGTCATTTCCATTTCCACATTGTTTTGTTATTTTTTATTAACGTTGTTTTATTGTGTTTAAATGTCCTGTCCTCAGCATTCCCCATTTCCCCTACTGATACGAAGCCTCTTGGTGAGAAGAGGAGTCACTGAGGCCTGACTTCTGTCCTTCCTTTCCTTTTTCTATTTAAGTTGCTCTGTATCGCACTGTGGTTTGTACTTGTAGGATGATTGTGTGTCAAATGCTCAGAACTTGGGGAATGCCCATTTTAAAATGGAAGGACAGTGAGAAAGAATAAACTTTTTTTATATATAAAAGAATAACTTCCTATATTACCTATGAAAATGATATGTGCCCTATAGCAACCAATATAGAGGAAGACATGGAAAGTAGTTGTTTCTCTTTCTGTTCATCCAGTTCTGTGCTTTGGAATAACCAGTATTTATAGTTGGATTGTGTCCTTCCACTACTTTGCTTCTGTTTATATAATTATGTACTCTGTATTTTTTGTCTTTTTAAAAAACAAAAGGGAATCATACTATACATATTTCTCTGCAGATTTCTCTTTTTACTTCATTCTTATTCCGCTAACTTCTAGGCCAAAAAGTATACATACATCCTTGTATTTAGGATCAAATCTCAAAAGCAAGATTGCTGGATCAAAGGATAGGCATGTTTTACATTTTAAAGTATTTTTGAGCAGTATTTTATTGTATAATATTACCATTTATTTGTATATCTGAAAAATCATAAAACTTTTTTAATATGAGTTAATTTATATAGGAATACTGTTATATAATTAATAGGTAAATAAGAAGTAGTTAGGAAGCATTGTGATTTTGGTTCCTAACATTTATCTTAGAAAATGTTTTGAAGAATTTTTCTATCATTATTTTAAATGCTATTCAAAATTATTAAGTCTCTGATCTTTGTGGTAGTTTGATATTAAGAGAATAGGAGATACAGGTTCTGTGTTTGTCGTAGGCATCCACATAGTTGTTAGATGAATAAATAAATGAATAAAAAGTAGAATAGTGTTAAGGACTATAGTACAAGTATATGAATTCCAGATTGAGAATCTTTTATCCAGGGACTCTGTCTTAAATTCTGTATCCCCAGGCCTGGCCTACTACCTAACATATGCAGGACACATCATCTAATTCTATGGATCAGGATTGTAAAAGACTTTTTAAGGAAGGTGCTATTTGCATTGATCCTGAAGAATGACTTTGACAGGAACTTGGGAGGAAAACTATCACTTATTCATTCACCATGTATTTATTGAGTACTTCCTGTGTATCCAATATTCTTCAAGGCGCTGACAATCAATACCTCATGGAACAGTTTCTTACTCTCATGGAATTTTTGTTTCTTGACTTCCCAAACTGAAGAAAAAAATATTAACTGAGATTAAATGGCAGAAGATTAGGATCAATATTTGTCCAAAACTTGAGTGACAAAAGGTGATGGTGACTGTGACAGGGACTGTGTTAGAAGCTCTGGAGAGTGGAATGCAAGTTTGAATTGGTGAGGAGGAGATGAAAAACTAGATAACAAGGTTAGTGGGTCTAAAGATTTGGTTTTGATTTGAAAAAGCAGGCATAGCCGGAGGGTCTTGACAGAGAAGGACACTTTTTCTTTCTCCTTTTTTATTTTCTTTCCTCTTTACTTACCCCTCTTCTCTTTTCTAAGAGGAATGAGTTGAGCCTGTGTAAATGCTTATGGGAAATCTTCCTTAGAGAGGAGTTGAAGATACAGAAATAGGAAATAATTAAAAGTTCAGGATTTCTAAGAAGGTAGGAAAGGACGGGCCCCAAAGTACAATTGGAGGGAGGGAATGACTTTGAAATAGTATCCCTTCCTCCTTTAACAAGAGAAAGGAAGGATAGGTGCACAGGAAGATACAGACTGTGGGGGAGACAGTTTTTGTCTGATGACCACCACTTGGGGAGTGAAGATCTGTGGAGAGTGCAGGTTTGAAATGATTGCTGTGAAGAGTCATGGCAGTTTGTTTTGAGAAAGGTGGTAGAACTGTTGGGATGATTCAGCAAGCAGTTGATAGCTAGACTTATGGTGGAACCATCTGCTTGTTTAGGGGTTTTTCCCTGCAGTTCTTAGCTGTCAGAGGTATAAAGAATTTGGGATGTCGCATTTATGCAGGCTGAAGTTTTTCCAGGTACAGAGGGACTAAGGAGGTTTAGGATTTTGGCAAGAGTGATTAAAAGGGTGGGGCATGGAGTCTAAGCTGAATTGGAGGCAAAGAAAGAAAGGAGTGAGTGCATAGGGAAAATGAAGTGGGTCCAAAGGATCCCGACTTATACTGGGCATGATTGAGTGAGCCATCCGGATGGATGGGATATTCTGGTCGTGGAGAGAGACTTAGTCATGGAGAAGTTTCAGATGATGACAGGTTATGACTGTGCAGGCTGAAGGGGGCTGGGGTAGAGCCTACCTTGTCCCCTTGCATCCCAGTCCCTGCCCTTGCTCCCCACCAAGTAGCTGGGATCTGTGTAAGAGTGAGAGAAGGAATATAGCATGGAAGCAGAAATCAACAGTGGAAGCATTTGAAGTCTGCAGTCCTAGGAAGAGAGTATTTTCATTGTTTGGTAACAGAACTTAGTACTAGGAAGTAATAGACCCAGATCTTACATGCTTAATCTCTTTGGAGCTTAGTTCCTTCTTTTAAAATAAAAGGTGGCAAGTGACTTGCATGGAGGAAAAGAACTCAACCTGGAAACAAAATTATTCAATGATCTGCGAGTTTCTCTTAATGAGTGCAGTAGGTAGAAGGCCGTCCTGGGGATGTGGAAGAGTGACCTCCCCAAATAACTGATGGAGCTCTCCTGTGTTGCCAATTTTATTTATAAATATGAATGGGTAGAAAAAAATGGCATGTAAATTTTAGATGAAATAGGGTGGTTTGGCGTGCTGCGGTTCATGGGGTCACAAAGAGTCGGACACGACTGAGCGACTGAACTGAACTGAAGAGCAATAGAGTAGATGGATCCTGATTAAGCAGTTAATCTATGCAACAGAAAAAAACTTAAAAATGATACCCGTCTGAGCTTGAAGGGAAGAAGAGGTATATCCATCATAATCCTGAATTGGGGTGACAGAGTAAGGTGCAGATGTATTTCTTTGCTACTGGCCCAGAAGAAAACATTCCTGACCTTCCCCCCATCAAATATGATCAGGCAAATCATAAAAAAATATAGAGAGTCAAAACACAAAACAATATTTAACTTTTAGCAGAAGAAGTGGTAAAACATTGATCATCCTTACCTAGTAGATTGAAAGAGGTTAATTGCTGATATTGAAGATTATCAACACTGCGTGTGTTGAAGACAATGGGGAGCAGATGCTCTCACATACTACTGGAGGGAGTGGAAATTGACTCAGTGTTTTTGGTTTGTGGTTGGACCATATCTAGCAGAATTTTACATGCACATGTGTTTGAACTAGCATTTTGACTTGTGAGAATTTCAGTTCAGTTCAGTTGCTCAGTTGTGTCCTACTCTTTGCGACCCCATGGACTGCAGCACGCCAGGCCTCCCTGTCCATCACCAGCTCCCGGAGCTTACTCAAACTCATGTCCATTGAGTTGGTGGTGCCATCCAACCATCTCATCCTCTGTCATCCCCTTCTCCTCCTGCCTTCAGTCTTCCTCAGCATCAGGGTCTTTTCAAATGAGTCAGCTCTTCACATCAGGTGGCCAAAGTATTAAGAGTTTCAGCTTCAGCATCGGTCCTTCCATTGAGTATTCAGGACTGATCTCCTTTAGGATGAACTGGTTGGATCTCCTTGCAGCCCAAGGAACTCTCAAGAGTCTTTTCCAACACCACAGTTCAAAGATCAATTCTTGGTGCTCAGCTTTCTTTATAGTCCAACTCTCACATCCATGGGAGAAGGCAATGGCACTCCACTCCAGTACTCTTGCCTGGAAAATCCCATGGATGGAAGAGCCTGGTAGGCTGCAGTCCATGGGGTCGCTGAGGGTCGGACTCAACTGACTGACTTCACTTTCACTTTTCACTTCCATGCATTGGAGAGGGAAATGGCAACCCACTCTAGTGGGGTTTTTTGCCTAGAGAATCCCAGGGACAGGGGAGCCTGGTGGGCTGTCGTCTGTGGGGTCGCACAGAGTCGAACACGACTGAAGTGACTTAGCTAGCTTAGCTCACATCCATACATGACAACTGGAAAAACCATAGCTTTGACTCGATGGACCTTTGTTGGTAAAGTAATGTCTCTGCTTTTTAATATGCTGTCTAGGTTGGTTATAACTTTTCTTCCAAGGAGCAAGCATCTTTTAATTTCACAGCTGCAGTCACCATCTGCAGTGATTTTGGAGCCCAGAAAAATAAAGTCAGCCACTGTTTCCACTGTTTCCCCATTTATTTGCCATGAAGTGGTGGGACTGGATGCCATGATCTTAGCTTTCTGAATGTTGACCTTTAAAGGCAACATTTTTACTCTCTTTCACTTTCATCAAGAGGCTCTTTAGTTCTTCACTTTCTGCCATAAGGGTGCCATCATCTGCATATCTAAGGTTATTGATATTTCTCCTGGCAATCTTGATTCAGATGGGCTTCATTCAGTCCAGCATTTCTCATGATATACTCTGCATATAATAAGCAGGGTGACAATATATAGCCTTGACATAATCTTTTTCGTATTTGGAACCAGTCTGTTGTTCCATGTCCAGTTCTGACTTTTGCTTCCTGACCTGCATACAGATTTCTCAAGAGGCAAGTCAGGTGGTCTGGTATTCCCATCTCTTTCAGAATTTTCCACAGTTTGTTGTGATCCACATAGTCAAAGGCTTTGCCGTAGTCAGTAAAGCAGAAATAGATGTTTTTCTGGAACTCTCTTGCTTTTTTGATGATCCAGCAGATGCTGGCAATTTGATCTCTGGTTCCTCTGCCTTTTCTAAAACCAGCTTGAACAACCAGCTTGAACTTTCATCTGAACATGAAAGTTCACAGTTCATGTATTCCTGAAGCCTGGCTTGGAGAATTTTGAGCATTACTTTACTAGCATGTGAGATGAGTGCAATTGTGCAGTAGTTTGACCATTCTTTGGCATTGCCTTTCTTTGGGATCGGAATGAAAACCGACCTTTTCCAGTGCTGTGGCCACTGCTGAGTTTTCCAAATTTGCTGGCATATTGAGTGCAGCACTTTCACAGCATCATCTTTTAGGATTTGAAATAGCTCAACTGGAATTCCATCACCTCCGCTAGCTTTGTTCATAGTGTTGTTTCTTAACGCCCACTTGACTTCACATTCCAGGATGTCTGGCTCTAGGTGAGTGATCACACCATTGTGATTATCTGGGTCATGAAGATCTTTTTTGTACAGTTCTTCTGTGTATTCTTGCCACCTCTTCTTAATATCTTCTGTTCTGTTAGGTCCATACCATTTCTGTCCTTTATTGAGCCCATCTTTGCATGAAATGTTCCCTTGGTATCTCTAATTTTCTTTACCCAACAGAAAAAACAGCCAAGTGAACAAGGATACTCCTCACAACATTGTACATGATGAAAAATTGTGAAAACCTAAGCTTTTATCCATATGGGCTGGGTTAAAATCAGATAGCAGCTACCATCATTTGAGGTGTTACTAGGTGCCAAGCATGGTTTTAAGTAATTTATATGTGTTAATCTAATTAATCTGCAAGATAATTATATGAGGTAGGCACTATTATTCCTGCTTTATAGACAAGTAAACTGAGGCATAAAAAAGAATACATCAAACTTAGTAGAGATGATAGCTGTGGAAGAGGGAGGCCACAAGAGTTGGGATAGAAGCTCTAATAAACAGAGCCTTACACTTAAGTGTTTATAGTAAAAGAGAAGGGTCCTACTACTGAGTTTGGTTTATATTCTTTTCAGTAGATATTTATGATTTTTATAATTAAACATGAAAATGAGTTTGTTGGAATTTGCTGGTACTAGGATCTTTCCCAGCTCTCAGATTTATTAATCAGTGAGTCTAAACATTTTGATTTACAGTGATGGTGATGCTTGCATTTATGCTCCTTGAAGCTGCTGGCTGGGTTGAGGGTGGAAAGTGTTGATGACTGAGAAGTCATCCAGCTATATGCTCTACCTGCTTTGAATTTGGTAAGAGTAGTATCTAGATCAAATGATCATCAGAACACCTTGAAGGGAAAACCAACAAAGAGATGGTAAAAATGAGCACCATGCAATCAAATGTGCCAGAAGAAGTAGGGAGAGGGAATGATTTTGTTTTTGTTTGATGGTGTCATTTTGAATTCCAACAAAGGACCTCTGTTTCCCCCTAATTTGTCAGACCCTTGCATCTTCCACAGCCTCCATAATGACCATGAATGCTGTGTTCTCGAGTTAACACTGTATAGAAACATCTTAGTTATTTCTAAACCTGAATGCATGGAAATAGCCCTGTCTGTGTTTTAATGCTTATTTATAACGTATGCTGCTGCTGCTGCTGCTGCTGCTAAGTCGCTTCAGTCGTGTCTGACTCTGTGCGACCCCATGGACTGCAGCCTACCAGGCTTCTCCGTCCATGGGATTCTCCAGGCAAGAACACTGGAGTGGGTTGCCATTTCCTTCTCCAATGCATGAAAGTGGAAAGTGAAAGTGAAGTCGCTCAGTCATGTCTGACTCTTAGCGACCCCATGGACTGCAGCCTACCAGGCTCCTCCATCCATGGGATTTTCTGGGCAAGAGTACTGGAGTGGGGTGCCATTGCCTTCTCCCTAATGTATGCTATAGACCTGCAAAACATTCATTACAAATGTACCAGTAACTATCTCAGTTAACACACCTGTGCCTGAAAAGTGTGAGTTTTGTTATCAGTTGAGTCATTCAGTCATGTCCAACTCTTTGCAACCCCATGGACTGCACCACATCAGGCTTCCCTGTCCATCACCAACTCCCAGAGCCTACTCAAACTCATGTCCATCAAGTTGGTGACACCATCCAACCATCTCATCCTCTGTCATCCCCTTCTCCTCCCGTCTTCAATCTTTCCCAGCATCAGAGGCTTTTCCAATGAGTTGGTTCTTCTCATCAGGTGGCCAAAGTATTGGAGTTTCAGCTTCAACATCAGTCCCTCCAATGAACACTCAGGACTGATTTCCTTTAGGATGGACAGGTTGGATCTCCTTGCAGTCCAAGGGACTCTCAAGAGTCTTCTCCAACACCACAGTTCAAAAGCATCAATTCTTCGGCACTCAGCTTTCTTTATAATCCAACTCTCACATCCATACATGACTACTGGAAA
>NW_011494796.1:5421064-5428084 GCF_000754665.1 Bison bison bison | reverse complement strand
TTTCTTCCAAGGAGCAAGTGTCTTTTAATTTCATGGCTGCAGTCACCATCTGCAGTGATTTTGCAGCCCCCCAAAATAAAGTCTGTCACTATTCCATTTTTTCTCCATTTATTTGCCATGAAATGATGGGACCAGATGCCATGATCTTAGTTTTCTGAATGTTGAGTTTTAAGCCAACTTTTTCACTCTCCTCTTTCACTTTCTTCAAGAGGCTCTTTAGTTCTTTTTTGCTTTCTGCCATAAGGGTGGTGTCATCTGCATATCTGAGGCTATTGATATTTCTCCCAGCAATCTTGATTCCAACTTGTGCTTCATCCAGCCCAGCGTTTCTCATGATGTACTCTGATATAAGTTAAATAAGCAGGGTGACAATATACAGCCTTGTTGTACTCCTTTTCTATTTGGAACCAGTCTGTTGTTCCATGTCCAATTCTAACTGTTGCTTCTTGACCAGTATACAGATTTCCCAGAATGCAGGTCAGGTGGTCTGGTATTCCCATCTCTTTAAATCAAAGGTATTTTTCCTATTGAATCTTCAGATTTAAGTATTTTGTCCTCTCAGTGTTACTGGTTGGTTGTCAGTAGATCCTTGTCAGATAGTAAACAAACTATTTGAAATAGCTTGGAAAATTAATGTTGACCTATAATTTATTCTGCTGAATCACAGAATTTTAAAGCTAGATGGAGCTTTGTAGATAATTTAGGCAGTTTGTCTCTTTGAGGTAAGTAAGCTTAGAAGAGGTTAATAGATGGATCTCAAGTCATTTTTGTGGCCAGTTAGAGCAAGACACAGGTCTTCTAATTTGTAGTTCTGTCAGTGCTGCTTTTGTAATTCTGCAGGTATTTGTTGGTGACCTGTTTCTAGCCTCGCACCGTGTAAAAGTTTAACTACATTTATCCACTGTGGAACAATGAAGTGTTCCACGTTAAGTGAATTTTCCTGGTTACCTCTTTGAAGTTTACTTCTTGAGTTTTACTGTGAGTCTAATTGTTCTTGATAGAAGTACTTTTACAACATGCATCATTCTGTACATTCTTAAAGAAATATAGGGAACATGACTTAACCCACTCTTCCTGACTTGTAGTTTTGGCCTGGGGAATTAGGAGAGAGTTTAGAAAGACGTGACAGGGATACAGACCTTTCACTCTAGACTCTATCCTTATGTACTTGAGGGATTCCGTGTACAAGCAGAAGGCTTGTACACATTTGTGTATGTTTCCATACGTTTAAATTCATTTTCAAGCATTCACTATACTAAAAATGAGGCACCTATGCACCAAGAGTGAGATACCAGTTTCTATATGTTAGTCCCATCAAATCAGTCTCTCTCTCTCTCTCGATTGATAGATGAATATAGATAAAATGTATTGAAGGTGTTTGAAATATCATGCTGTGAGCTTGGAACATTGTTCCTTCCTGAAACAAGCAGTTGTGTCATAAGCATATAGGATTGTAAAGGCTAGGTGTATTTTTAAATGGTTAATCTGGTCTTATGGAAAAGTGTTTAGTATTCTTTTTTGTGTGTCTATTTTAACTTTGAAAATTCCATTTATAAAATCATTGAATGCACATTAAACAGGTTTTTTTAAAAAATAGAAAGTAGGTAGGGGCAAATGATGATCCAGTCTTCAACCCTTGTTTAGGATATCTCTACAGCTTTCATTTTTAAACAAATATTTTTAATATTAATACTTTATAGAATTTTAGTAATTTTTAATGTTTGTTTTCTTTTGAAAAATATTCAGATACAGACATCCCTTGGTATCTGTGGGGAACTGGTTCTAGTACTCACTCCAGTACCAAAATCAGAGGCTGCTCAAGTCCCTTGTATAAAATGGTTTGGTATTTGCATATAACCAATGCACATCTTCCTGTATACTTTACATCATCTCTGCTGCTGCTGCTGCTAACTTGCTTCAGTCGTGTCCGACTCTGTGTGACCCCATAGACGGCAGCCCACCAGGCTCTGCTGTCCCTCAGATTCTCCAGGCAAGAACACTGAAGTGGGTTGCCATTTCCTTCTCCAATGCATGAAAGTGAAAGTGAAAGAGAAGTCGCTCAGTCGTGTCTGACTCTTCATGACTTCATGGACTGCAGCCTACCAGGCTCCTCCGTCCATGGGATTTTCCAGGCAAGAGTACTGGAGTGGGTTGCCATACATCATCTCTAGATTATTTATAATACCTAATACAGTGTAAATGCTATATAAGTAGTTGTGAAGACAGTGTGAATGTTATATAATAGTTGTTGGTGTAGCAATTCAAGTTTTGCTTTTTGAAACTTTCTGGAATATTTTTTCCCTGATTATTTTTCATGCATGGTTAGCTGAATCCAAGGATACAGAACTCACATAGACCGATTGTACATATTTCAGTTTGTAAATGTACTAGATGTACAGACTTTTTAACTTTGAGCATATTTTTCTGTAAAAGTTTGTTGCTAAGTGAAAAATATCAATCTGGAAATTTTTTTTACATTTTTGGCAATAAAACACTTGCAGTTTTGCAGATACTTAACATTTATTTATTTATATTTTTAAGAGAATAATTTTAACCTTTATAAATATCAAGCAAGTACTTCATCATTTTAAGAAAATAATTAAAAATTTTATCGTTCATACAGTTAAGTAGTTCTTTTTCTGTGTCGAAAAGAGCTAAGTTTAAGTGAAAAACTGGCAGTGAGTGTAATACTAACTACTATTAGAAAGTAATACTAGAAAGTTACTTTCTAGTATGATAACTACTAGTTATATGTAGTACTGTTTAACTTATAACAAAATACTGAAAATTCAATTCCTTCAGTTCAGTTGCTCAGTCGTGTACGATTCTTTGCGACCCCATGAATCGCAGCACGCCAGGCCCCCCTGTCCATCACCAACTCTTGGAGTTCACCCAGACTCACGTCCATCGAGTCAGTGATGCCATCCAGCCATCTCATCCTCTGTCATCCTCTTCTCCTCCTGCCCCCAGCCCCTCCCAGCATCTGAGTCTTTTCCAATGAGTTAACTCTTTGCATGAGGTAGCCAAAGTACTGGAGTTTCACCTTCAACATCAGTCCTTCCAAAGAACACGCAGGGCTGATTTCCTTTAGAATGCACTGGTTGGATCTCCTTGCAGTCCAAGGCACTCTCAAGAGTCTTCTCCAACACCACAGTTCAAAAGCATCAATTCTTCGGTGCTCAGCCTTCTTCACAGTCCAACTCTCACATCCATACATGACCACAGGAAAAACCATAGCCTTGACTAGGGGGACCTTTGTTGGCAAAGTAATGTCTCTGCTTTTGAATATGCTATCTAGGTTGGTCATAACTTTCTTTCCAAGGAGTAAGCAAGCGTCTTTTAATTTCATGGCTGCAGTCACCATCTGCGGTGATTTTGGAGCCCAAAAAAATAAAGTCTGACACTGTTTCCACTGTTTCCCCATCTATTTCCCATGAAGTGATGGGACCGGATGCCATGATCTTCGTTTTCTGAATGTTGAGCTTTAAGCCAACTTTTTCACTCTCCACTTTCACTTTCATCAATTCCATAGTCATAATAAATAATCTTTTAAATACTTAATGGTCATATGTGAGTAGTGGCCACCATATTGGGTGGGTAGATAGAAAATATTTCCATGTTGTAGAAAATTCCTTTGGACCAGTGGTGTGTGTGACTGAAAAAAAAAAATTAGAATCAATAGTAGCAACTCATTATTATCATGAAAATCAAACTACCACTATGTGTTAATGCTACAGAATTATAAAGAAAAATGATGCCAGAGTTCTATTTTAGGCACTTCAAAGACAACTTTAGAAACAAAAGAATTTGTCCACATTTTGAAAATTTTACCTTCCCTCAGTTTGTACCCCTCCTTTCCATTTCCTTTCCTTTTGAAATGGCTTTATTTTAATATTTGTAATGCTTGTATTCAGTGAATTTCCAATGAAATTTTTATTTTAATGAACTTGGGACATAAAATATTTGTGATTGTTCTGATGGGTGCATTCCAAGAAATTTGAATATTTGCTACGGTTTTCTTTCTTTTTTTTTTTAAGAACCATTAAAATAAACTCTAAAGATGTTATGTTTTCGTATCTGGGTAATCAAAATTTGCATTTTCTCATAAAACACTGATGTATGTTTGGGATTATCTTTTTATATTGCTTATGAATAGAGTGCCCATTATTTGCACATTATAGTCTCATTACATTTTTCCTGGGAAACAGGATGTCAGTGGTAACTTCTAGTGGTCCTTGACCTAACTGATTGCACAGCCCTTGTTAGGAGTGGTTGGGAGGGGTTAGTGAGCTATTAATGCTCTTAAAAGCATTTCTTATTGCCCCTTCTCCCTCTCCTTAGCACCTCCTCTCTTCCCCCGCCAATATGTGTCTCAGGCTTTCTAGGGTTATTCACATGAAAACCATAGTTAATAACATTTCGTTATGTTACTTATTGCAGAAGAAATGAAAACTGTCAAGAGATTTTGATGATAGTAGATGGAGGTATTGAGAATCTGTTGTGGTTTTCTGTCTCCAGAAAACATCAAGGAAATATGACGGGTGTTTAAGACAAGGCTCATGCTTTTTTGGTCTGCTTAACATTTATTTCAAGGGAAATTTTAAGAGAAGAAACTGAGTAGTTAATGGAAGTGAGCCAAGAGATAAGAGGGTAAACGCTAAGGGACATTGTGGGGCCAACGGTGAGTAGGGCTGTGATGGCATTTCTGCTACTGTGGGCCAGGAAAGGTGGGGCTGCTCATCTGTCTCTGTTCCCATTAGCCTGCCAGGGCTTCTGACTTGACTGTTGAGAGATCTTGCTCTATAACATACATAAAAGGAGGAAAAATACTGGAGGAGGAATGAACTAATATTCCTGGTAGTAAAGAGGTTTTCTTTGGTTGTTCTCATATAACCCCATGGTATTTAACTTGTGCTGTATGCTTGCCCAGAAAAGTGATACCAAATTATTGATCCAACTAGAAAGCTTGTTGAGTATGTTGTGGTGGTTTTTGAATGAAGCAACTTTATTAAAATTAAAAATAATTTATTGAGGTGAAATTCACTTCATGAAAAATTAACCATTTTAAAGTGAAAAATCAGTAGCATTCAGAATATACGCAGTGTTGCACACCGTCACCTTTGTTTAGTTCCAAACATACCCATCACTCAGAAGCAAAGCCCCTTGTACATTAAGCAGCCTCTTCCTACTCCCCTCTACGCCCCAGGCCTGGAGCCCCAGTCTGTGTTCTCTCTCTCTGGATTTATCTGTTTTGGATATTTCATATATTGGGATCATTCAGTGTATCACCTTTGTGTCTGACTTCTTTTCACTTAGCAAAATGTTCTCAAGTTTCATGCAGGTGGTAGCGTGTGTCATTCCTTCATTCCTTATGATTTAATAAAGATTCCACAGTGTGTATATACCACAGTTTGTTTATCTGTTCATCCGTTGATGGACATTTGGGCTGTTCCCACCTTATAGCTATTATGAACACTGCTGCTATGAACATGGGTATACATGTAAATGTTTAAGTACCTGCTTTTAATTATTTGGGGTATATATAGGAGTAGAAATATGAAACCTTATCGCAATTCTATGTTTAACTTTTTGAGGAACAGCCAAACTTTGCTATAGTGGCTGAACCATTTTACATTACTGCCAGCAGTGTACAAGGGTTCCTATTTCTCAGTTCCTCATCAGTAGTTGTTAAGTTTACATTTTTAACAAATTATGGCCATCCTGGTGGTTTTGAAGTGGTACCTCATTGTGGTTTTGATTTGCATATCCCTAATGAGATGCTGGTGGCTCAGATGGCAAAGCGTCTGCCTGCAATGTGGGAGACCCGGGTTCAATCCCTGGGTTGGGAAGATCCCCTAGAGAAGGAATGGCAGTCCACTCCAGTACTCTTGCCTGGAGAATCCCGTGGACGGAGGAGCCTGGTAGGCTGCAGTCCATGGGGTCCCAAAGAGTTGGACACGACTGAGTGACTTCACTTTAGTGCTAATGAAGTTGGGTGTCTTCATGTGCTTATTGGCGGGTTGCATGTCTTCTTTAAAGAATGTCTTCTCAAGTCCTTTGGCCATTTTTCAAGGGATTGGTTTTTGTTTTTTTTTTTTTGTGATTGAGTTGTAAGTGTTCTAGACACTTACCAGGTATATGGTTTGCAGATATTTTCTCCCATTTTATATATTGCCTTTCAGTTTCTTGTAATGTTCTCTTACGCAGAAAATTTTTAATTTTGATAAAGTCTGGCTTATCTGTTTTTTCTATCGGTGCTCCTGCTTTTGGCCTATGATCATGAAGATTTACTCATGGTTCCCTCCATGAATTTTATTGTTTCAGCACTTAGATATAAGTCATTGATAGATCCATTTTTGGGAGAAGGCAATGGCACCCCACTCCAGTACTCTTGCCTGGAAAATCCCATGGATGGAGGAGCCTGGTAGGCTGCAGTCCATGGCGTCACAAAGAGTCGGGCATGACTGAGCGTCTTCACTTTCACTTTTCTTTTTCATGCATTGGAGAAGGGAATGGCAACCCACTCCAGTGTTCTTGCCTGGAGAATCCCAGGGACAGGGGAGCCTGGTGGGCTGCCATCTATGGGGTCGCACAGAGTCGGACACAACTGAAGCAACTTAGCAGCAGCAGATCCATTTTTAGTTAACTTTTGTATATGGTGTGAAGTAGAGGTCTGACTTTATTTTACTTTTTAATAACTGCTATAAAAATATGCATTTAATTCAGGACTTCTTTGAAATGTGTTGTTAGAGGTAGGATGGAGCATATTTTGCTGAGCCCTGAATCCTAGTGATTCAGTGATTTTTTTTTTTTTTCCATACTGCACTACTCTCGCCGATCTCTGGGGGACTTTGGTTCATGGTGTCTTTACTCAGGGATGAAAGCTGGTAAAGGTCGCTGTGGACCTCTCATGTGCAAACTCTCTAAGGTCTCTGCTGCTGCTGCTGCTAAGTTGCTTCAGTGGTGCCCGACTCTATGCGACCCCATAGACGGAAGCCCACCAGGCTCCCCCGTCCCTGG
>NW_011494796.1:5392823-5420857 GCF_000754665.1 Bison bison bison | reverse complement strand
CGTAGCGACCCCATGGACTGCAGCCCACCAGGCTCCTCCATCCATGGGATTTTCCAGACAAGAGTACTGGAGTGGGGTGCCATTGCCTTCTCTGCTCTAAGGTCTCTAGTTTGACTTAATTCCATTGACCAAAGCAAGTCACTTAACCATGTTGAACTTAAGTGCAATCCTGCCTGTTGCCCAGAAGGAGAAAGGAAAGTAAGTGGTGCACAGTGACTATAAGAGAATGCAATTGAACATGTGTTTGCAACATATTTGAAGTATTTGTTCCAAGATACACAATTTTAAAACATTCCCATTGAAGGAGGTTGTAAGTTTTCCATAACAGTACATGGTAAAGCATCACTGATTCAAGATTTGAAGTGAATTTTATACTGTGTTTACTGAAGTTTACTTTTACATTATTTATAAAGAAAAATTATTAAGTGATAATATGAAATTTAATGATGGGAATTTTGGTTTAATTTATAAAACAGTTTTCAATTAGTTTAGAAGGAAGTATTCATACTCAAGGAATTTGGGTACAGATTGTTTATCTATTAAAACTTTTGTATGTCAAATTTGTGAAAAAGAAGGAAATAATAGTAATAATAGTTTTGCAAGGCACTTTAAGATTATTGCTCTTAATCGATCAGGATTTTAAAATTTGAAAACATTTAAAACTTAGTAGTCTGAGTCCTGTTTGTGTGGCACCTGTAATCCAGCATTAGAGCTTAGTTGCTCTGAGTGTTAGTCGCTTAGTTGTGTCCGACTCTTCATGACCCATGGACTGGGACCCGCCAGGCTCCTCTGTCCATGGGATTTCCCAGGCAAGATTTCCCACTGGAGTGCGTTGCTGTTCCCTTCTCCAGGGGATTTTTCTGACACAGGGATCAAACCTGGGTCTCCAGCATTGCAGGTGGATTCTTTACCATCCGAGTCACCTGGGAAGCTCCTTAGTTACTCACAGAGTAACAACAATGTTGATGTTAATATATAGTGATCCAGTCTCTTACCTGCTTTTCATAAACTATGTAAATAGGAAAATTAAAATATATAGTGTTTCTCATATTATTTAGTTTCATTGCTAAAATGTACTACTAGGAAGCAGAGAATGATATTTTAGAGCACCAGTAGATGTCAGCCACAGCCTATGCAGCAGGCTGATTCTTTACCAGGCTTTTTGCTTTCTTTTTTTTTGAACCCAGCATCCTAATGAACTGCCAATTTTCTCAAGGTTGGTGTGCTTGTTTTTAAATTAAAACACAATGTACTTACTCGTAAAAATATAGTGCTGCAGTAATGGCAGCAGAAACATTATGCAGTGCTTAATTGTGTGTGTAGGGAAATATCTCACAGAGGTAACTAGTTGGTCATGGAAAAATTGCAATACTGTCTGGTAAGAGCCAAGAAGGCATCTGTAAAGAATGACCATGGGTCCTGTAATCAGCCAGATATGGTATTGATATTATAGCAGATCAAACAAGTTGAGGTTCTAATAGCATTTCTTTTCCAGATAAGCCTTTTCTTTTTAAGAGGCACAGCCAGAAAGCTTCTTACCTCTCCTCTCCCACCCCCTCAGTGCTTTAGTTTGCCTGGAATGTCTTGTAAGTATCCCCACAGGTGGAAGTGTATATTCCTCTTACTAGGGGAGGTACCAGTACTAAAAGAAACATTTTGGAAACTTAGATCCAAGAGCAGCACTCAAGGAAAGACTTGTCATGAAGGACCTCATTGCAGATATTGATGTCAAAACATAGGGGAAAAGGAATCACAGCTTCGGCATTTGAAAACTAAAAGTGGTTTTATCAAAAGTGGAAACTTAAATGTTTCACTGACTTCAAAACAGTATTTAGATTCAGTGCTATTTGGTTATTATGAAAGTGTGAAGGCTATTATATATGTAACTAATTTGGGTTACTGCTGCTAAGTAAATACATCAGTATGCCAATATGAAATTAATAACTTTGTCTCCTTGATTAAAATAAACCATTGTGTTCAAGATTTTTAAAAAATAGTTTTTCCTCAGTATAAAATATAAGACCCTAGTGAACTATTCCTTGGTACTGTCTTCAAAATTATATACCTTTATTCTCTGTGGCCCAGATATACCAGAAATACCAAACTAATGGCATTTCTTTTATTGAGTGTTTAGAACCTAAGTTACATATAATGTGATTGATTCCTCAATTGTGTAACAATTTATATAGTAAATTTTAAATTTGATTTTAATTTTTTTAATTTTAAAAGACATATATGCTCATTATTAAAGATTCAGATGATATAAAAATAGATGGAGAATAACAGCACTATCCTTTTCCTAATGATAATCACTGTTCTAAGCTCCTGTAAGAAAAATTACTTGTTACAAATCTCCCAAACTTTTATTTTTCTATTGACACAATTATTTTTATAAGTGCTTTTGAAATGTAAGATTTTGTCATGAGTGCTGCCAGGCAGTTACAGTAGAACAAACTGTGTTTGTGATTTCTTAAACACACCTGTCTCTCTTTTGTCTTTTCACGTGTTGATTCATGTGCCTAGAAAGCTAACCAGAACGCTCCTCCTCCCTACTCCATGGCAACCTCTGATAGTTAAGTCTTTCAAGCCTCAAGTTAGTCATAATTGCTTTTAAAAAATCATTCCTGATTCTTTGTTATTGATATCTAGCTTAATTCTACAGTATGTTTTAGTGTAGAATAAAAAAATGTTACTCCTGACTCAGTGTGCTCTTTCAGTCTTGACAATTCATGTCTGTGTGTGTGTGTGAGAGAGAGAAGAGAGAGAGAGAGAGAGACACGCAGGCTGACAGGAGGCTTTTCCTTCTACCCAGGGCCTAGCCCCATCTCCCTTCCCCTCCTCCCTGTGGCCTGCTTCCTGTCCTTGTCACATCACACTCCTACTCAGAACTTAGAACCTGGTCCAGATGTGACCTCCCTTAGGACACCTGAGCTCCAGCTTACTCTGTTTATTCTGAGTTTAGTTATATCTTGGTATCTGGCCCTCTGCGATTTCAGTTCCTTTCTCCTCAGGAGTAGTTTGGGATTTTGGTTTGACAAGGGGTTGATAGTATTATATTTAGGGCTACTGTAACTAATTACACAGGCTAGGTGGCTTAAAATGCAGAAATTTACTGTCTCACAGTTCTGGAGGACAGAAGTTCCAAACCATGGTGTTGGTTGGGTTGGTTCCTTCTCAGGGCTTTGAGGAAGAGCCTCCTTTCTCTGAGCTCCCAGGGGCGGGGCGGGGTGCTTTACCAGCGGTGTTCCTTGGCTTTGTAGCTCCATCCCTCCCACCTCTGGCCCCAGCGTCACATGGTGCTATTCCCTCTGTGTCTGTTAAAACATTTTTATTTCTTCTGTGACCATGGAATATGAGATCTGGTTTCTCCAAGGGATATGGATTTTCAGTGTTCAGATGTATACGTTTAAATTGTAGTTTGATCTATGTAAGCATAAACCCAGACCTGCTGATGTATTATTTTCACATTTTCTCAAAATTTACAGCCCTTCAAAAGGTAGTACTTGTATTTAAGCTGTTTAGAAATGTTTATACATTTTTCAAAAATAAAATTTAATTCTGAGTTTTTAATTTTCAGCCAGAAAACCTTGCTCAGAAGCTTCCAAACCTTGTGGAACTGTGAGTCTGTTTATTCAAATTTTTTTTTTTAAAAAAAACAAGAATGGACATAATTTTAAGTTATTTTAAATTACAGGGAATATTTTAATGTATTAATTTATTATTTTTTGGTATTATGATCATAGTGCTCATGTAGGTAGACCTGTGGTTCTGCTAAACCCAATAGTATTTTAAAGTATCTTACCATTTACATTTATGTTTTAAATATCTTACTTCAGGGTAGTAAAGATGATGAAAGATACGTTTTTTTTTTCTTGCAGCATCTTGGTCACAGAATCCTTTGGATAGTCCATGGAATTGGGAGTATTGGGCTTCCCAGTTGGCACTAATGGTAAAGAACCCACCTGCCAGTGCAGGAGACATAAGAGGTGTGGGTTTGATACCTGGGTCAGGAAGATCCCCTGGAGAAGGAAATGGCAACCCACTTCAGTATTCCTGCCTGCCTGGAAAACCCCATGGACAGAGGAGCCTGGAGGGCTACAGTCCATGGGGTTGCAGAGTGGGACACAGCTGAAGCGACTTAGCATGTGATTGTTAGTATTGTTACTACTACTACATATGCTACTGATATAAACAGCCTGATGGTATAAAAGATTTAAAATATAGAGTAAAAGCCTCCTTCCCTACATCCTACATTTGTTTTAGTTCTTATGATGATTACCTCCATAATACTAAATAATGTATCTTTTTAAAATGCATTTACACCTTTGTTTTTAGTATATCAACTTTATCTCTTGACTAAGGAAGATAAGAAATTTCCATATCTTGTATTTCCCTTTCTTTCTACCTGCCTCCTAATTTTGTCGAGGGAGGAATTTGCATCACCTTTTCTTGTTCTTTTTATTATTTGGCATGATTTTCAGGAGGTAAATTAGAGAGAGCTAATTTTACACCTTTATCATAAGCCAGAAGTCTCTGTCGTTTTACTTTTATTTTTGAAAAATTTCTGACCAACAAAAAAGTTGGAAGCATAGTACAATGAACATCCATACAGTTGATCTAACGTGGAGCTTAGAGGTGCCACCCTCTCATAGTTGAAAATCCAGGTATAACTTTATAGCCCTCCATTGTTTTGCCAAAAGTTTTCACTTTTGTCTCAGGTTCAAAGGATTTGTTAACAAAATGAGCCACTTGTTCTATCAGTTCAGTTCAGTCGTTCAGTTGTGTCCTACTGTTTTTGACCCCATAGACTGCAGCACACCAGGCCTCCCTGTCCATCACCAGCTCCCGGAGCTTACTCAAACTCATGTCCATCGAGTTGGTGGTGCCATCCAACCATCTCTTCCTCTGTCATCACCTTCTCCTCCTGCCTTCAGTCTTTCCCAGCATCAGGGTCTTTTCCAGTGAGTCAGTTCTTCTCATCAGGTGGCCTAAGTATTAGAGTTTCAGCTTCAGCATCAGTCTTTCCTATGAATATTCAGGACTGATTTCCTTTAGGATTGACTGGTTAAATCTCCTTGCAGTCCAAGGGACTCTCAAGATTTTTCTCCAACACCACAGTTCAAAAGCATCAATTCTTTGGCCCTCAGATTTCTTTATAGTCCAACTCTCACATCCATACATATACTTGTTCCATACAAATAAATAATAACCAATATTTATTAGAGAATTATCTAGCTTAATTTCAATATACTAACATTAAAAGAAAAGAGAAATAGAAACAGCGGAGGATACATCACCAAACTGAATTCTCACCAACATCCAGACTCAAACAGCAGTGGAAAGTCCCGTGACACAGCACATTGGGAGTCTCAATTGGGAAAATGTCCCAGGCAGCGTGTCCGCTCAGTGGGTTAGACTTTAGAGATCGCGGTTCGGGTTCCCACTTACAATCCCAGAGGCAATCATCAATCTGAGCAAATAGCAGTTCTGATTTCATGTTAACGCGCAAAACTTGGAATGTTTTTAAATCTGGGGCTTGGTTGGCCAGCTTGCCCCCAGAGGCTTAACAATCTCAAGATTCATCCCCTGTCTTATCTATGATGCTGCCAGTCTTGCATTCACAGAAGGCAGTCACTCACAGTCAGGGCAGTGTCCAGGCAGGTTAGAAGCAAGGTCAGAGGCCTGCTCTGCTTTGTCTCTGAAGCCTAAACAAGACTTTTTAATTTCCGTAACATCCACATCCATAGTTCCATATCTGTGGACTCACACAAGCTTGGATGGTGTAGTACTTAGTAGAAATTTGTTGAAAAAAAATCAGAATGTAATTGGACCTGTGCACTTTAAACCCTCTTGTTCAAGGACAGGCTTCACCTAAATGTAACCAGTTAACATTTTGCTTCATTTCCTTCCTCTCTTCCCCCTTCTACTCTCTCTTTACTGCCCCTCTTTCCCCCTTTTCCTTTCCTTTCTCCCTCTCTCTCTTACACACAAATTGCACACATTATAGTGTGTGTGTGTGCGTGCGCACACTCAGTTGTGTTCGACTCTCTGTGGCCCCATGGACTATAGCCCACCAGGCTCCTCTGACCATGGAATTTTGGAGTAGGTTGCAATTTCCTACTCCAAGGAGTCTTCCCTGATTAGGGATGGAACCCACGTCTCGGGCAGGTGGATTCTTTACCACTAGTGCCACCTGGGAAGCCCCTATGTATCTAAGAATAAAGACATTCTTGCACATAATTTTATTATTTTTAGGTCTAAGAAAAGTAGTATTAATTCAATAATATCATCTAATATACAGTTCATATTTAAATTATCCCAATTTGCCCTCAAGATTTTTTTTTTTTAAGTCGATGTCTGGATTTTTGAAGTAGATGTCTTGTTTGATTGTTTCTTCTGGACTAGGTTCACTTTAAATATCTTCAGTGATGTTCTGCCCTATTTGGTTTATCAAGGTTTTGTTTTCATTCTCTTATATATATTATATGTGTATTTATTTTTTTCTGAAGCGTGTTTTTTCACCCCTAACTACTTTAGTATATATTTCTAAGAACAGGGATGTATTAACATTTTTTAGCCCTACTTTTCTATCCTTAATATATAACTTTATATTTTTCTCCATATAGGTTTTGAACATTTCTAATAGTTTTTTCCTAAATGTTTAATTTTTTTGCTGTGTAAATGATTTTTCTTATCTGTTATATCTTCTAACTGAGTAATTTTTGTTATAGGAGCACTATGGTTTTTTGCGTATTAACTTTATATCTTGCTCCTTCCTGAAATCTTCTATTGTTTGAATTAATCATTGATTCTCCAGAGTTTTCCAGGTATACTCTACTCTCATGTCTGAAAATACAGTGTTATGTCTTCTTTTCCAAATCTTTATTTTCTATATTCTGATTGCATTGACTAGTCCTTCTCCAGAGCAGTGTAAAATAGTATTTGAGGTAGTAGGCATCCTTGTCTTCTTTAAGACCTTAGTGGGAATATCTCCAGGTTTCATCCACTAAGAAAGATGCTGGCCTTACAGTTAACACAATTCTTATGTGTTAAGTAAATATCCATCTGTGTTAATAATCTATTGCTGCTCTACAGATTATCTCAAAATGTAGTTGCTTGAAGTGTAGGGGTAGTTAAAAGAATAAACACTTATTCTCTCGTATTTTTTGAAGGTCCAGAATCTGAGCTTGGCTTAGCTGGATCCCTTTGCTTCAGTGTCTCTCTGAAGGCTTTAATCAAGATTGTTGCCCAGGGCTGCTGACTTACCTGAAAGCTCACCTGAGGAAAGATCCTCTCTCTGTGTTCACTCATATAGTTATTGGCAGGATTCAACCAATTCCTTGCAGGTTGTTAGACTCTGAGCGTCAGTTCCTAGCTGGCTGTTGGCCCTTAGTTCATCACCACTTAGCCTCTATTATGTAGCTCACAACATGGCAGCTGACTTCGATCAGAGTGAGCAAGCAGAAGAGTATGTGAGAGCGGAGCCCTTGCCCCTTTCTAGTCTAATCATGGAAGTGGCATCGCATCACTTGCTGTGACACTCAAGGGGAGGCCGTTACACAAGGCCTCCATGCCAAGGAGTGGGGACCACTGGGGACCATCCTAGGTGCTGCCTACCACACTATTAATTCCTGCTTTCTCAAGAATTTTTTTATTAGTAATGGGTATGACATTTTTTCAGACTTTAAATCTAATGGAAAAATCCTTGAGGCCTTCAGGCCAAAAGGTGAACCAGTCATGAAGATGAAGAAGATTGCAACATAAGACTCCAAGCTGAGTAATCTACACAATGGCAGTTCAATTCTGGATTGACAGTTTTTATTTTTTTGAGCTTCTTGAAAGTATTTGACTATCTTCAGATCTCCATAGATTCTCATAAGAAGTCAGTGGAATTTTCATCATTCTCCACGTGTGTAATATATCATTTTTCTCTGACTTCTTTGAAGATTTTCTTTTGATCTTGGCTTTTAGCAGTTTAACTGTGATGTGCCTTGGTATAATATTCTTTGTATTTATCTTGGAGTCTGCTGAGCTACTTGAATCAGTGAATTTATGTCTTTTACCAAATTTGGGACATTTTCAAACATTATTTCTTCAAATACTTTTTATGCACCTTTTCCTCTCTCTCTTTATTGGACTCAGTTTACATATATCTTGTTGATATTGTCCTACATACCTCTCAGGGACTTCATGTTTCCTCCTTTTTTTCTCTGCACTTAGATTGAATCATTTATATTGATCTGTCTCCAAGATCTTGAATTGGTAGAATTAATATAGTTAAAATAGCCATACCGTGCAAGCAATCTACAGATTTAATTGTGATACCTATCAAATTACCCATGACATTTTTCACAGAAGTAGAACAAATAATCCTAAAATTTATATGGAACTACAAAAGACCCAGGCTTACTAAAGCAATCCTAAGGAAAAAGGAACAAAGCTGGAGATACAACCCTTTTAGACTTCAGATAGTATTTCAGAGCTACAGTAATCAAAACAGTGTGTTATATTCTTTTATTCACCTTTATCCAGTAAGCATTTCAGTTCTAGAATATTCTTTCTTTCATCCTTTCTTAGTTTCTGTTTCTCTGCTAAGATGTCCTTATCTTTTCATTAAGATATATTTTACTTTAGACCACTGTGCATAATTATAACAACTACTTTTAGAGAGTTGTCTGCTAATTCCCAACATCAGAGTTGCCTTGGGGTTGCTATACATTGTTTGTCATCATTGACATTTTCCTGAGTGTTCATATGCTAAGTAATTTTAGGTTATATCCTGACAATTGAGGATATGTGTTTTAGATACTAAAATCTGTTAATGTCTTTGAAGAGTGTTGATGTTTTGTTTCAGTGGTTTCCCTGGTTGACTCAAAACAGTAAAGGGCCTTTTGGAAGGCAACTGAGATCTCAGTCCAGTTCTTTTATCTTTAGTTATAGTTTTTTCCAGTACAAATGGTTTTGGAATAAGGCACTGATTCAGGCAAAGTTTATACATAGGATTTGGGGTTTCCCCTCCCTATTTGTTTGTTTGTTTTCTGGTATTCTCTGTTTGTCAGGGACCATCGTTGCCCTGAACTCTGTCCTCATTTTGGCTAGCAAGACTGCAGTTTTCTTTTGGAATTTTAGCCACTTTTTGTGGTAACTGTTTGTCCCTTTCCTTAGACCAAATGCTATTAAGAAAAAAAGATGAAACTCAGACTTACCCAGTGTCATGCTTCAGTTTTTGTCTCTCTTCCAGAACTGGCTTTTTTGTTTACTGTTGCAGTGCCTTAGGTTCATTTTGTCTGTGTGTGCTCTTCAGTGTTTTAGTTGTTAGAGCACCAGTCTAGTAGGAGTTCATTCTGCTGTCCTGGAATTGAAACTCACATTCTTTTACTTGAATCTGTTTTTGCCTTTATAACTCAAATGGGTTTCTTGAAGTCAGCATTAGTTGGTTCTTTGATTTTGACCAGTCTAACAATATGGCTCATTCCACTGGAATATTTAGACTATTTATGTTTAATATGATTACTGATAGGATTGAGCTTAAGTTCACCATCTTAACAATTGTTTTTTCTATTTGTCCCAATTGTTCTCTATTATTTTTCCCCTTTAGTTTCCTTCTTTTAAATTATTTCAGTGTTATTTTAGGATTATGTTTTATTACCATTATTGATTTATTAACTCTACTTCATTTCAATATTGAAAGGTTTATATTTCTTTAACCTATTATAATCTACCTTCACATAACATACTACTTCACATTTAATATAAGAACCTTGGATCGGTACATTCAGTTCATCCCTCCTATCCTTTGTGCTGTCGTCCTGTGTCTTACATGTGTGAGAGTGTTGTGAGAGAGATCTATGTATGTGTAAACCATAGATATCAGTCAAGGTCCAGTTAGAAACTATACCACTAATTTAAGCAGGGAAAATTAAAGAATTGTTAATTAGTAAAATGTTATTAACTACTAAAAGAGGTTAAAAAGGACTCCATGGTACTCAGAATTAGTGAGTACAAAAAAGTAGATCTGTACCTAGAGAATTGGACAGTGAAGGGACTAAAGACTTAGGAGAGTTCCAAACCCTAGGCTGAGGTTAGACCTCTTCAAAGAAGATATGACTGCCACAAAGCATATAGCATTCACGTGGTGAAGAGCCTTGCCATCTGATTTAGGCCAGAGCAGATCTGTAACGTCATCTCACTGTTGCAGGAGTAGTACTTGTAATCCGGAGCTGGCATATTAAAAGCAGCCTGACGAGGGGGAGGCAGCTGCCTGAGAACAAGGCAGAACCAGTGCAGCAGTGGCTGCGGGTGGGGGAAGACGGTTACGTGAGGCCAGTTGAAGTTGCTTATAGAAGAGTGTTGTTGGGTAAGGAGTGTGGCCTGAGGATAACAGCCAAAGATGCTGCAAAACTGACGTCAGCTTGGGGCGTTCGTGGTTGAGATGTGGCTTAAAGTGGTCCAGGAGGGCTGCTGGGGCTTGGCTCTGAGTGGAATAAAAAATGGAAAGAGGACTGGACCTGGAGAGGTGCCTTCCTGCTATTCTCATCTTGCAGAGTCACTCTAACACCTTCTTTTGGTAACGTTAGGCCTAACATTAGATCAGTTAGCAAAGGAGAAATTTTGACAGGGTCCAGCTCCTATATGTCATAACAGGTAGATTTGTAGCTGAGAGATAAAATTGGTATCTGGTGAAATACACTGTTAAATAAATTTTGCATTTAAATTCTTAAAGAAACTTAAAAATGAGAAAATGTCTTTTTATATTAGTTTCTATATTCTATCAGATTTGGTTTGCTTGAAAAAAAGTCTTCTTTTGTCCTTTTTTTTAAAAAAAAATTCAACTTTTTGCTTTGAGATAATGGTGGTATCACACATAAGAAGTAATTCATAAACATCCTTGTGTACTCTTCTAGGTTCTACCAGTGTTCATGTCTTACATAACTATAGTATGAGATCACCACCAGGAAATTGACAGTACTACAATCTACTGATATTATTCCGTTTTCCTAATTTTTTACCCTTTTATAATCACATTCCCCGTGTCCCCAAACCCTGGCAACTGCTACTCTGTTCTCCATCTCTATGACTTGGTCAGTTTAACTTTTTATGTTTTATAAATCATACAGTATGTAACCTTTCAGGGCTAGCTTTTTTTTTCATTCAGCATAATTCCCCTGATACCTATGTAAGTAGTGGCATGTAGCAGTAGTTCCTTTATGTTGCTGAGTTATGTTTCACAGTATGGATGTAATAGAGTTTGTCCATTCACCTACTGAAGGACATATTAGTTTCATTTTTAGCTATTATGCATAATCTCCTTTGAACATTCATGTACATGTTTTTTGGCATATGAGTAAGTTTTCATTTCTCTGAGATAAATGCTTAAGAGTTTAATTGCTGAAGCATATGAGAATTCTTTGTTTCATTTTTTAAATTGAAATATGATTTACATAAAAATTTAATCATACACTTTTAAAGTGTATGGTTCATTGGTTTTGGTATATACACAAGATTGAGCAACCATTATCACTGTCTAACCCAGAACATTTTCATCACCCTAAATGATCAATAATCATTCCCCTCTCCTAATTCCTTGTAACTCCCTAGTGGCCAATAATCTGCTTTATATTTCTATGGATATTCCTATTCTGGACATTTTATATAGATGGCATCATGCAATATGTGACTATTTATGTCTGGCTGTTTTAGTGTAGCATGTGTCATCTATGTCGCAGCATATTTCAGAATCCATTCTTTTTATGGCTGAATAATATTCCATCGCATGGATATACAGCATTTTGTTTATCCATTTTTTACCGTAGACATTTGGCTTATCTCCACATTTTGGCTATGGTGAATAATGCAGTTGTAAACATTTATGTAGAAGTTTGATTATGAACATTTATTTTTAGTTCTCTGGAGTTTCTACCTAGGAGTGGATTGCAGTGGTAACCCTATGTTTAACGTTTGAGGAACTGCCAAACTGTTTTCCAAAGAGGCTGTACTATTTTGTAGTTCTACCAACAATATGTGAGGATTCTCCACATTGCCATCAACACTTGTTATTTTCTGTACTTTTGATTATAGTCACCCTAGGATGTGTAAATTGATTTCTTATAGTTTTCATTTGTATTTTTTCTAATGACTAATCGTGTCTTTTCATGTGCTTATTGGTCATTTATGTAGTTTCTTTGGGGAAACATTTATGCAAACCTGTTGTCCATTTAAAAATTATAATAGTTGTCTTTTTGTTGTTCAGTTCTAAGAGTGTTTTATATATTTGAGATACTAGACCCTTATCATATATATGATTTGCAAATATTTTCTCCCGTCTGTGTGATTTATCTTTTACATTTTTTGATAAATTGCTTGTGTTTTGTTATCATGTCTGAAAGACTTTCTAATCCAGTGTCATGAAGATTTACCTCCATTTTCTTATTTAAATTGTATACTTTTAGCTTTTACATTTAAGTCTTGATACATTTTGAGTTAGTTTTTGCATATGATGTGATGTAGAGATCTAAAGTTCTATTTTTGTGTGGGATATCTAGTTATCTTACCACCGTTTATTGAGATGGCTGTTCTTTTCCCAGGGCACGTAGGCACATAGGCATATTTCTTGATTCTCAATTCTGTTCTGTTGATCTATATGTCTTATCTTTTTCCAGTACCACAGAGACTTGATTACTCTAGCTTTGTAATAGGTTTAGAAATTGAGAAATATGGATCCTCCAATGTTATTCTTGTTTTTCAAAATGATTTTAGCTATTCTAAATCCCTTGCACTTCCATGTGAATATTAAGATCTGCTTCTCAATTTATAAAAAAAAAAAGCCAACTGTTATTGTTGATAATGATTGCATTGACTCTTTAGATTAGTTTGTGGATTATTGCCATCCTAACAGTATTATGTCTTCTAATCCATGAATGTGGGATATCTTTCTGTTTATTTAGGTCTTCAGTTTCTTTCAACAATTTTATAGTTTGAACATTGAACACTTTTTAGTGTAAAAATACTGAATTTCTTCTGCTAAATTTATTCTTTTTGATGTTTTTGTACATAGAATTATATTCTTAATTTCCCTTTATAATTGTTTAGTGCCTAGTATATAAAAATTCTTGTCTAGGAAATCCCATGAACAGAGGAGCTTGGCAGGCTTCAGTCCATGGGGATGCAAAGGTCAGACATGACTTAGTAACTAAAACAACAACAGTATAAAAATACAGTTGACTTTTATATATTGATATTATATCCTTCAACTTTGCCAGACTCATTTATTAGCTCTTTCTTGTTTTTGTTGAATTCCTTTCAGTTTTCTGTAAACAAGAGCAAGTCATCTACCAATAAAGAGTTGTATTTCTTCCTTTCTGATCTATGTACCTTTTATTTCTTTTTCTTGCTTAGTTGCCCTGGCTAGAATATAGAATGTTAAATAGAAGTGAAGAGACTAGACATCTTTGTGTTGATCATAGGGGGAAAGGTTTTAGTCTTTTGCCATTAAGTGTGTTAGCTTTAATTTTTCATAGGTCCCCATATGTAATTGAGGAAATTCTCTTCTATACTTTATTTTCTGTTTTTAGTATAAAAGGTATTTGATTTTATCAGATAATCTTTCCTTCTTTCACCTATTGAGATGATCATATGTTTTTATTGTTTGTGTGTTGAACCAGCTGTGCGTTACTGGGGATAATTTTCATTTGCTTATGGAGTATAATCCTTTTTATATGTTGCTGGATTTGGCTTGCTAGTATTTTGTTGAAGATTTTTACATCTGTATTCATAAGAGATAATGGTCTGTAGTCTTCTTTTCTGTTATGTCTTTGTCTGGATTTGGTATCACAATTGTATTGGCCTTATAGAAGGAGTTCCTCTACTCTCTGTTCTTTTTTTTTTTTCCCTTTCCTTTTTGTTCTTTTTTTTTTTTTTTTAAGTATCTGGTCAGTTACTTTCGTGGTCAGCTAATGACTAAGCAGAGATTTCTTTAACTACCTGAATCTGCTAAGTCTCCCAGTCCTTGCTGAGGTCTCTGTGTATGTATTGTGGCATACCTTCCCCTCTCAGTTAGGTGGACAGTTGACAGCTTTGCTTTAGACTTCACTTCTTATGTGTGCTATACGTGCTAAATCACTTTAGTCGTGTCTGACTCTTTGCCACCCTATGGACTGTAACCTGCCAGGCTCCTCTGTCCATGATATTCTCCATGCAAGAATATTGGAGTGCGTAGCCAATCCCTACTCCAGGGGATCTTCCCAACCTAGGGATCAAACCCAGGTCTTCGGCATTGCAGGCAGATTCTTTTTTTTTTTTTAATTTTATTTAATTTTTAAACTTTACAATATTGTATTAGTTTTGCCAAATATCGAAATGAATCCGCCACAGGTATACATGTGTTCCCCATCCTGAACCCTCCTCCCTCCTCCCTCCCCATACCATCCCTCTGGGTCGTCCCAGTGCACCAGCCCCAAGCATCCAGTATTGTGCATCGAACCTGGACTGGCAACTTGTTTCATACATGATATTATACATGTTTCAATGCCATTCTCCCAAATCTTCCCACCCTCTCCCTCTCCCACAGAGTCCATAAGACTGTTCTATACATCAGTGTTTCTTTTGCTGTCTCGTACACAGGATTATTGTTACCATCTTTCTAAATTCCATATATATGCATTAGTATACTGTATTGGTGCAGATTCTTGACCATCTGAGCCACTGGGGAAGCCCTTTTTCATTTCTTATGAAGAGCTTCAATTTCAGCAGAGTTGAGAGCTTAGGGTTTCTCAGGTCTTTTCCTGAGCATATGTGCAACTCTGGGCATGCATGTGATCTTGTATATTTCTAGAAATATGCCAGTTTTTCAAAGTTCCTCTGTAAATCTCCTTCCCCAATTTTTTTGTTTAAGGTTTTTGGTTGTCTGTTGTTTGCTCCAGCTGTTATCTACTGTCTTAGGCAGCAGTGAAGTTAAAACAGTTGCCTGTAATTTATCTCAGCTGGGGAAAGTGTTTTTGTACTGGGCAAGCTTGTAGTCAGATCAAGTTAAAAACAGACTTGCAAGTGGGGTCTTTCAGGGAACCATGAGACAGTCAAATGACAGTTCTCTGGGAGTGAACTCCAGCTTGGGTCTGTCCCTCCCGGTGCTGGCCAGGCCACTGCAGGTAAAGGGGAAAGCGACTGCAGCATGTTTCCAGGCTCCGCAGTGCTGGAGAGCTGGGCATAGGGCCGGGGCAAGTAAAATGCCCCAGGGTCACAGCCTAGTCTTCTGATTGGGATGTTTGCCGCTTTCCTTAAACAAACCCTCCCTGTGTTACTGCAGCTCTTTGAGTTTAACTTCTAAAGTTTTATTCATGTAGCTTATGAATAATTTTTGGCAGTATTCTTGTTAATTTTATGAAAAGAGAATTTTTGGAGGTCCTTACTCTGCCACTTTTCATCTGAATTTGTAGTTTCATTAAAAACTTCCAAATAATTTTTCAGGTTGGCTATACCATTTTACATTCTCCCCTAGCAGTGTGATTGTTCCAGTTTCTCCACATCGCACCAGTGTTATTTTGATGTCGTTATTTAACATTTTTTCCTTCATTTTGATAGATGTGTGGTTTTATCTAATTGTGATTTTCATTTGTATTTCTCTAATGCCTAATAACATTTGACATCTTTTAAAATACTTGTCATCTTTATCTTTTCTTCAGTGAAATGTCTGTTCTTGGCTATTGTACATTTTCTATTTGGGTACTTTTTTCTAGTTGTAAGAATTTTAAGAATTCTTTATATATTCTGGAAACCAGTCCTTGGTTGTATATGTTGTTTACAAATATTTTCTCCCATTGTATACTTTCTATTTTCATGTTCTTTTGCAGAGCGAAAGTTTTATCTTTTGATGAGGTCCACGTTAACAATTTTTGCTTTTATGTATCATGTTTTTAGTATCAAGTATACTAATCCTAGGCCCTAAAGATTTTCTTCTGCCTTTTTCCTCTAAAAGTTGTATACTTTTTTACTTTACATTTGTCTTCATAATTCTGAAATATATATATAATTTTTACCTTCTGGAATTAGAGTTCTTCAGTTCAGTTCAGTTCAGTCACTCAGTTGTGTCCGACTCTTTGCAATCTCGTGGACTGTAGCATGCCAGGCTTCCTTGTCTATCACCAACTCCTGGAGCTTGCTCAAACTCATGTCCATCAAGTCAGTGATGCCATCCAACCATCTCATCCTCTGTCATCCCCATATCCTCCTGTCTTCAGTCTTTCCCAGCATCAGATCTTTCCCAAGGAGTCAGTCCTTTGCATTGGGTGGCCAAAGTATTGGAGTTTCAGCTTTAGCATCAGTCCTTCCAATGAATATTCAGGACTGATCTCCTTTAGGATGGACTGGTTTTATCTCCTTACAGTCCAAGGAACTCTCAAGAGTCTTCTCCAACACCACAGTTCTAAAGCATCAATTCTTTGGCACTCAGCTTTCTTTATAGTCCAACTCTTACATCCATACATGATTACTGGAAAAACCATAGCTTTGACTAGACAGACCTTTGTCAGTAATGTCTCTGCTTTTTAAGTTGTATAGTGTTTTACTCTGCTAAAAGTTGTTTAGTTTCTTACTTTACATTCTGCGTCTTAATTCTGATATATACACACACACACACACACACACATATATATAGTTTTCTGGAATTAGAGTTCTTGGTTGCCGGTTACTTCTTTCCTTTCAACATTTTCTTGGTGTCTTTGTCTTCTGGCTTGCATACTTTCTGAAGAGACATTCCTATATTTCTTCCACAGTATGTAAAGTGTCTTTTCTCCTTGGGCTACTTTGAAGAATTTCTGTTTCTTATATTGGTTTTCAGGAATTTGTTATGATTTGTTATGATTCGCTTGACATATGATTATCCTTGACATTCATTGAGCATCTTGGGTTTTTGTCTTTGTTGTTGTCATTGTTTAGTCACCAAGCTGTGTCCGATGCTTCGTGACCCCATGGACTGAAGCACACCAGACTTCTCTGTCTTCCATTATCTCCCGGAGTTTGCTCAGATTCATGTCCATTGAGTCGGTGATGCCATCTAACCATCTTATCCTCTGCTGCTCCTGTTTCCTTTTGCCTTCAATCTTTCTCAGAATCAGGGTCTTTTCCAATGAGTCAGGTCTTCACATAAGGTGACCAAAATATTGGAGTTTAAACTTCACCATCAGTCCTTCCAATGAATACCCAGGGTTGATTTCCATTAGGATTGACTGGCAGTCCAAGGGACTATCAAGAGTCTTCTACAGCATCAGTTCTTTGGTACTCAGCCTTCTTTATTGTCCAACTCTCATCCATACATGACTACTGGGAAAACCATAGATTTGACCATATGGACCTTTGTCAGCAGACTGATGTCTCTGCTTTTTAATACACTGTCTAAATTTGTCAGAGGTTTCCTTCTGAGGAGCAAGTATCTTTTAATTTCCTGGCTGCAGTTAACCATCCACAGTGATTTTGGAGCCCAAGAAAAGAAAATCTGTCACTGCTGCTTCTTTTTCCCCTTCTGTTTGCCATGAAATGATAGGACTGCATGCCCATCTTAGTTTTCTTAATATTGAGTTTCAAGACAGCTTTTTCACTCTCCCTTTGCATACCTATCAAGAGGCTCTTTAGTTCCTCTTGACTTTCTGCCCCTAGAATAGTATCATCTGCATATCTGAGGTTGTTGCTATTGCTCCTGGCAATCGTGATTCCAACGTGTGATTCATACAGCCTGGCGTTTTGCATGATGTACTCTGTGTGTCTGTGCCTGTTCAGTCACTCAGTCATGTCCGATTCTTTGTGACCCCATGGACTGTAGTCCGCCAGGCTCCTCTGTCCATGGAATTTTCCAGGCAAGAAAACTGGAGTGGATTGCCATTTCCTTCTCCAGGAGATCTTCCCAATCTAGGGATCAAACCCACGTCTCTGGCTTTTCCTGCATTAGCCCGAGGAGTCTTTACCACTGCGCCACCTGGGAAGCCCTAGGATATACTCTGTATATAAGTTAAATATGCAGGGTGACAATATACAGCTTGTCTTACTCTTTTCCCAAATTTGCACCATCAGTTGTTCCATTCAGAACATGACCCGTCTGTCTTGCGTGGCCCTGCATGGCATGGCTTATAGCTTCATTGAATCACACAAGCCTCTTCACCACAACAAGGCTGTGATCCCTGAAAGGTTGTGTCTTTAGAGCTTGCATCAAATTTGAAATTTTTAAACATTATTTCTTTAGGTATTTATTTCTATGCCCTTAGCTCTGGTCCCTACTTTTGGGACTCTTACCTGTTGTTAGCTTGATATTGTCCCATAATTACTGACACACTGTTACAGTTCTTTTCAGTCTTTATTTTTTTTAATGTGCTTCAGTTAGGACAAATTAAATTATGTTTCTCTATTTTCAGAGTTAGTAATATTTTCTGGTTCAATATCTAATCTGCTGTTAATCCCACCTAGTAGGATTTTTATTTTTTATATTTGATCTCTAGAAGTGCTATTTGGGTCTTCTTTATATGTTAACATTTGTCTTACAATGTTAATGTTTTTCTTTGAATACCTGGGTATAATTATTATTTATGTTTTAAAGTTTTTATTTGCTAATTGCTTTATCTGTGTCATACCAGATCTATTTATGTTAACTATTTTTTATCCTGGTTATTGTTCATATTTTCCTGATTCTTAGCACTTTTTCATTAGATGCTGGACCTTATAAATGCTAATTGTTGAGTGTTACACTTTGTTATCTTCCTTTTTGTGGTGCTTTGTTCTGGCTTTAAAATTATTTGCAATTTAGTTTGATCCTTTCATGGTCTGTCTTTATGCTTTGTTAGGACAGGTCTAGAGTAACCTCTACTGTAGGGATAGTTTAGCCCTATTACCCACAGAATGCCTTTTGAGCATCTCATTTAAATGCACAAAGTGATCAACAAGGATTTGGTACCCTTGCTGCTCAGAACTTGAGTGCTTTCTAGCCCTGTATGAGTTCTGTGGACTGTTCAGTTGTTAGAATTTTACAATTCAGCTAAGAGTCAAAGGTTGCCTTGAAGTTTTGTTTTCTTTTTTCAGTAGTGCTTCTCCTCCAGAACTGTAGTCCACAAGGTCCAGCTGCCTTGGGTTCCCTGAACTGCTGTGTATCTTCATAACTCAGTGACACTTGCATTCTTTGTTTGGGATCCACGGTCCACAATTTGCCTCTAGGCAAATTGGCCACAATTTCTTGTGAGCAACAAGTGAGTTGCTCACCTCACTTGTTTTCTCTCTCTCTAGCTGCCTCTTGTCAGTATCTGAAAATAATTGTTTCATATAATACATTCAGTTTTCTTATTGCTTATAGCAACTAGGTAAGTCTGGTCCCTATTATTTAATCATGACTGGAAATAAATGACTTGTTCCTTTAATTAAAAAAAATTTTTAATTTGGAACAGTTTTGTATTTACAGAAAAGTTGTAAAGATACTAAATACAGAGTTCTGGTATCCAGTTTCTCCTGTTGTCAACATCTTAATACAATTTTTGTAGAACTTTTGTCAAAATTAAGACACTGACTTTGGCATATTACTATTAAGTAAATATCTATAATTTTATTTAAAAAAAAACAGCCAACCATTTCCCAAAGTGGCTATACTGTCATGCATTCTCACAAAATGAATGCATCATTTTGAGTAGAAGAAACAGCTTGATGAAAACCATTAGGTTGAGACACCACCATTTTAACTAATTTGAAATTACAAAAATTTAGAGAAGGGACTTAAAATTGCCAAGCCTTTGATTACAGATGACTCATGATAACAGTAATAACTATAACAGTGGGGTTCACTGATTTCTCTTCTAAGGGCTTTACATTTATTGATTCATTTAATCCTTACAATATCCCAATGTTCTTGATGCTATTATCCTCCAGTTCCTTAGATTAAGAAAGTGAAAAGGTCACTGATTTTCCCCTGCTCACATGGCTAAAAAGGTACACGCTGTCTGGCTCCAGGACCTACTCTCTGATCCATTCTGCCAAGGATGATTGTTATCGGTTGCACATCAGAAAAACCTGAGATGGCCTTGGGCATCTATATTTTGAAGACCACTGGTGATTCTTATGTGTAGTCAGGATTGAGAACGTTCTAAACTGCTGCTTCTTCATTATAATGTAGATAAATTTAATGTGTTAAAATATACTTTTTTATTTTAATGATAATAGTGAATAATTTAGTTCTTGTTTTGACTCAGACATTTTAAAGTCCTTTTATATAGGTAGAATGTTCAAACTCTTGCACAGTTGCATTCATCTCATGCACTAGCAAAGTAATGCTCAAAATTCTCCAAGCCAGGTTTCAACAGTATGTGAACCATGAACTTCCAGATGTTCAGGCTGGATTTAGAAAAGGTAGAGGAACCACAGATCAAATTGCCAACATCCGTTGGATCATCGAAAAAGCAAGAGGGTTCCAGAAAAACTTGTATTTCTGCTTTATTGACAATGCCAAAGCCTTTCACTGTGTGGATCACAACAAACTGTGGGAAATTCTTAGAGATGGAAATACCAGACCACCTGACCTGCCTCCTGAGAAATCTGTATGCAGGTCAAGAAACAACAGTTAAAACTGTACATGGAACAACAGACTGGTTCCAGATTGGGAAAGGAGTACGTCAAGGCTGTTATATTGTCACCTTGCTTATTTAACTTATATGTAGAGTCAGTTCAGTTGCTCAATCGTGTCTGACTCTTTGCGACCCCATGAACCACAGCACTCCATGGCTCCCTGTCCATCATCAACTCCTGGAGTCCACCCAAACCCATATCCATTGAGTCGGTGATGCCATCCAACCATCTCATCCTCTGTTGTCCCCTTCTCCTCCTGCCCTCAATCTTTCCCAGCGTCAGGGTCTTTTTCAGTGAGTCAGCTCTTTGCATCAGGTGGCCAAAGTATTGGAGTTTCAGCTTCAGCATCAGTCCTTGCAATGAACACCTAGGACTGATCTCCTTTAGGATGGACTGGTTGGATCTCCTTGCAGTCCAAGGCACTCTCAAGAGTCTTCTCCAACACCACAGTTCAAAAGCATCAATCCTTCTGCGCTATGCAGAGTACATCATGAGAAACGCTGGGCTGGATGAAGCACAAGCTGGTGTCAAGATTGCCGGGAGAAATATCAATAACCTCAGATACGCAGATGACACCACCGTTATGGCAGAAAGCAAAGAAGGACTAAAGAGCCTCTTGATGAAAGTGAAAGAGAAGAGTGAAAACCTGGCTTAAAACTCAACATTCAGAAAACTAAGACCACAGCATCCGGTCCCATCGCTTCATGGCAAATAGATTGGGAAACAGTGGAAACAGTAAGAGACTGTATTTTGGGGGGCTGCAGAGTCATTGCGGATTATGACTGCAGCCATGAAATTAAAAGAGGCTTACTCCTTGGAAGAAAAGTTATGACCAACCTAGACTGCATATTAAAAAGCAGAGACATTACTTTACTAACAAAGGTCCATTTAATCAAAGCTATGGTTTTTCCAGTAGTCATGTATGAATGTGAGTTAGACTATAAAGAAAGCTGAGTGCCGAGGAATTGATGCTTTTGAACTGTGGTGTTGGAGAAGACTCTTGAGAGTCCCTTGGACTACAAGGAGATCCAACCAGTCCATCCTAAAGGAGATCAGTCCCGGGTGTTCATCAGAAGGACTGATGTTGAAGCTGAAACTCCAATACTTTGGCCACCTGATGCGAAGAGCTGACTCATTTGAAAAGACCCTGATGCTAGGAAAGATTGAGGGCAGGAGAAGGGGACACCAGAGGATGAGATGGTTGGATGGAATCACTGACTCAATGGACATGAGTTTGGGTAAGCTCCGGGAGTTGGTGACGGACAGGGTGGCCTGGTGTGCTGCAGTCCATGGGGTTGCAGAGAGTCAGACACGACTGAGTGACTGAACTGCACTGGACAGATATAGGTAGAACTAGAACTGAAGCACATATTTTGCAGATTACAGAAAAATCAGTTATCTCTCTGTTTTGGTGTCTAGGCACTCTGCCTTTTGTGTAACACATGCAAATATGTGTTTATAGTGTACGGGTGTGTGTGTGTATAATTACATGTTGTTTTCTGGCATAAAGAATTTTTAGAGTAATCTGACTAAGTAATTATATATTGCTTCCTAAGAGTAATGTTTAAAGAATACTTACCTTAAAATATAGACACATTTAAAAAAATAAAATAGGGAATCATTTTGTGTGCACAAAGCAAGGAATAAAATGAATCATAGAATGGTTTAATTGGTTAAATTGTGTTAGGCCCAGAAGGTTAATACCCACACAAAATTGATTTAATCCAGCATATAGAAATCTTCTTAAATTTATTAATTTTGTATCTTTCTTATTTTTTGTAATTAGACTTTTTAACATTTGATATTAGGCTATAAAATATAGAGGACTAAATTCTGTTTAAAATATGTGAAGATTGATTATGAAGTATAATAAGATAGTTTTTTTTTTTAATTTTATTTTATTTTTAAACTTTACATAATTGTATTAGTTTTGCCAAATATCAAAATGAATCCGCCACAGGTATACATGTGTTCCCCATCCTGAACCCTCCTCCCTCCTCCCTCCCCATACCATCCCTCTGGGTCGTCCCAGTGCACTAGCCCCAAGCATCCAGTATCGTGCATCGAACCTGGACTGGCAACTTGTTTCATACATGATATTTTACGTTTCAATGCCATTCTCCCAAATCTTCCCACCCTCTCCCTCTCCAACAGAGTCCATAAGACTGTTCTATACATCAGTGTCTCTTTTGCTGAAAATAGTTTATATCAAAATCTAGTTCTCTGGTCTCAAAATCAGTGATACAGATTTATTTTTAAAATTATTATTGTGTGATTTTCATTGGTCACTGTTGTTTTGTTCTGAATAGTTGGCTGCTGACAATTGCATGATGTCTCCACCAGAGAGTGCTAGAGATACTTCAGTGGGGAATGTTATTTACTTAGGCTTGCCTGGACTTGTCAGTGGGTTAGACCTTTTTTATTTTTAGGAAGGAATTTGATTTCTTGTTTACAAAATTCCGCTTGCTGTGAAATAAATTGTATATCTTGACAATTGAGTATTTCTACAGATATTGTAAATGATAAGTGTTTAATCACTTCATTCTTGGTTCTCCTAGCTGTCTTGAAATATCTTTGATTTGATTATTTTGTGACATTATCCTTTAAAAATTAAAAGTTGTGTTTCCTTATACACAGCAGTTGTTGATTTTTCTTAACATTATTAGGTGTTCTGCTGAAAACCTTCATAACTTAAAATGAACTAAACTAGTAATGTGTTTTATGAGCTTAAGAAATAATTGTTTATTGTGTATGCTTTTTAAAATAGAAACTGAATTAGCAAATAATTTTAATATTTGCAATTCTAGCATACAGTATTATTCTCAAAGTATTATTAATTATTTTGTGCTATGCATTTAGAATAGTGTATGAAAGAAAGTCTGGTCCTTTTATTATATTCAATAAATTTCTAAGTGAGCATTTTACAGGGTGACTATTTAGCAGAAGTACTAAACGATAATAACTTTTCCCCCTTCTTTTTTCTAGGTATCTTCACTCAAATAACATAGTTGTGGTTCCGGAAGGTAAATACACTTTCAGTTTTTACTAATAGTTAGGAGGTGCTAGAGTTAAATCTGTGCTTTATAATAGTAGAACAGATTGTCTCTTTAAACCTATTTTGGTTGGAGTATTAGGGAATTTTAATTATAAAACATCATTATTAGTTTCAAAGCTCTTTTCCCTCTAGTAAGTCTAGTTAACAGTTACAATTAAATTTATTAAGTCTAAAATATTTATAATGGTTAAGTAAATTATTATCAGATAAATTGACATTGGGTAAATAATAAAATAACTTCTAGTTTATTAAATCAAGTTAAGCATTTTGGTTAGATAAAAAAGACTTTATATATCATTTCATGAATTATTTATTCAAGTAGTTTTTTACATTGTTTTAACATTTTTATTTGTAATCTTTTTAAAGTTTATATTATATTAAGGTAGAAGTGTTACTTCATAGAATGTTGTTTGATACTATACTGCAATAAAAATGTTTAAAAAAATTAATTTGATATATGCTTTTACTATTATGTCAGCACCAGAGATAGGGATATTAAGTATTAAAATATTTAAACTTGCATAATATTTAATTGCATTAAAAATTGGTCTTAACACTTGAGTCAAATTAATTTGCTCTTACCCTTCTTTTCTCTTCAAAGCCATTGGATCCCTTGTGAAACTGCAGTGTTTGGATCTTAGTGACAACGCCTTAGAAATCGTTTGCCCAGAAATTGGTCGTCTGAGAGCTTTACGTCATCTTCGGTTGGCTAATAACCAGCTGCAGTTCCTACCTCCAGGTAATCACCGTCTGTAGCACAGAAGCTTCTTGTCTGTTCCAAGGCTATTTTTATTAATATTTCTCACTTTGTGTCTAGGCAGTGGGCTTTGGGTATATCTGTAAGTTTCTGATTGTCCACTTGTTAGAGGAGGATGGTAAGGAATGTGGATGGACTATGATTAAAAGTCTTTTCCCTGATGCAGATGTAAAAAGACGGCATTTATATTTTTGAGCTGCAATTACTACAGTTGTGCATTGCAGTCAGTGCCCCTTCAAATCACTGCCCTGGTGAATTATTTGTACCAAAAGCTACTTTAGTGTTGAATTTCACATAAGGGAATTTATACAAACTTTGCATTTTAGTGTCTGAAAGCAGATACATGCAGTGTTTTCTCTCATTCTCTAGAGAGGTAAATGATGTACATTAACTTTGATTTAATGTGAATCATACTAGAATTTAGTAGCAGAATTTAAGTTTGAGTTCTTGAACTAATTGTCACTTCTGCCTACTGATCATCCTATTAGATTATGATGTACATATAGACAGTACCAAAATCCTGCCTTCTCCTGAGCTACCATTAAGTCCTTTGACTTTCTTACAAGGGATATTCAGAGACCTTTCTTTGTGAACCCGCACTCTTGGAGATTCCTCTGTCTTATATCATTTCCCATATTTTTAAATCAGTGAAATATGATTTTAAAAATAGCTTGTGCTTCAGGTATAACATGAAAGTACTCTGCATTTAAAAATATGCAGAAAAAAAATGCAGACACCACTCCCATTGGGAGTATTTGTACCTAGTAACTCTTGGTATTCCTGAGTCTTTTAGTGTATCCAGGTGGAATATATGACTCATCCAAAATTACAAATTACTGCCTGCCTTAGAACTTCAGGGATATATGAAACTGTTAAAAATTACTCATGTTAAATCCATGAATGAATTTATAATTTAAAAAATACTTTCTCCAAGGTTTTTCAAGTACAGAAATTTCTAATTGAAACAGTAGTTGATTAATTTTTAGACTTTATGTGCCAACTTTAATGTATACATTCAATATTGTATACAAAAATGGTATTAGTATAGCAGTTATCTCTGCTTAAAAAATATTTTTTAACTTCATTTAAAGTGTCTTACTTTTTATAACTCTGCTTAGTACAAAAAATTCTAATATGGTGTAGGAGTATGATCTTTGCTTTAAATTTTGTTGTATGTAATCAAACTCAATGGTGCTTCATCATGAAGCTTGATTTCATCAAGTTTATGTATTCACATACTCAGGAAATTAGATTCTCTTTCAGAGATTGTATAGAAAACGTATCAGCAAAGATATACTTTAGATTTTCAGAATATTTTTATATATCAGCTTATATAAGATATAGAGTCAAAATGCATGGATATAATACTGAATATTTTAGATTTGATTGTATTTTTAAATATGAAATTCATAAAAGATATGTTATAGAATCAAAATGCATGGCTATAATACTGTGTTCATAAGCGCCTTTTTCTATACGTTTAAAGAATGTACGAGTAACAACTCTATTAAAACATTGTTCTTTGTGTTCTGTTCTTCTGTTTTTTCCTGTAATGTAGAACATTTTGTGGTAAAATGTAGCCATTTCCTTTCATTATATACTCTCAGAGGTTAAGGGTATACTAATAATGTCATTGACTGCTTCCTAATAACAAGTGGAGGGTATAGATTTCCTGGCTACCTTCATGTAATTTAAAATTTATATCTCACCTGTTTCATAATAGATTTGAAGCATTTACTTCTGATTTTATCTCCCTAGCTTATTTCTGTTGCTTGTGTTGTTTTTTTGCTTAAATGACATACAGTAGTATCTATGTATTTTGAGTAGAAACTTTTGATTAAGCTATGTATATAGTTTCTTTTTTTTTTCTGGGCCATCATAAATACAGTGCTCTAGATCTTACTCATTTTTTAGTTCACTTTATGTATGTCTTTATGAGATAATTTCACTGTTATGATTTGAATGGGAGAGGGGCTTGGTACACATTTACCAAGTGTACCCAATCATTAGGGACATACTATGGAAGAGTATTTCAACTGTAGTAAAAAATGTGAGGAATTGCCATATGGTGTCCATTTAATGACGATAGACTCCAATTGATATCTGTTAGCCTCTTCTGTGGAGAAGGCAATGGCACCCCACTCCAGTACTCTTGCCTGGAAAATCCCATGGACGGAGGAGCCTGGTAGGCTGCAGTCCATGGGGTCTCTAAGAGTCAGACACGACTGAGCGACTTCACTTTCACTTTTCACTTTCATGCATTGGAGAAGGAAATGGCAACCCACTCCAGTGTTCTTGCCTGGAGAATCCCAGGGACGGGGGAGCCTGGTGGGCTGCTGTCTATGGGGTCGCACAGAGTCGGACACGACTGAAGTGACTTAGCAGCAGCAGCAGCAGCAGCAGCCTCTTCTGTTAATACCTATTCCATGCTATTGGTATAGTCTTATATGTTATATGTATGTGAAAGACTTAATATTTTATTATGTGTGTTTTTTTTATAGTTGAAAAATCTTTGGATGTGATTTCACATTCAGTATTTAAAATTTGAAAATTTGAGAGCAGTATTTGAAACATTTAAAATATCTAAATGGCTAATAGTTTTAAAATTAGGATCTAAGAATGATTACAGGGGCTTCATGAATGCCCTCAAACTGTGTGGACAGTTTGGTGTTTGTGAGTATGTACATGTTGCTGTAAAGAAGGTCCAGTGTGTTTATGAATTTCTCAAACAGGCCCATCACTCATATAGTTGGCTCTCTTGGATTGTTTGTCAGTACCCATTCTTTGGGAGTGTCCCTTCCCCCTTCTTTTGGATTCCAGAGTACTGCCATTTTTCTCCCTTGTACATTGCTTTCTCTCCACAGTTCATTGATCCTGGTGTAGGTAATCCAAGCAAGACCAGTTCTCTTCCTGGGCATTTTGAAAGAGACTGTAGGGGAGAAGCAAAGAGAACGAGAGAGAACAGAGGAGGGTGAAAAAGGAAATCAGGCACGCTTTTCTCTCTGGGCTTCTACACAATGCTATGTAATCTTGTGAAATCTGGTAGTAGCCATGTGGGCAGGAAAACAAAGAGAAAAAGATGAAGTAGATACCTCGAAAGAAGATGGAGTCAGAGACTTTTTAAGTTTTCTCTAATTTCCCAATCACTGATTCTGGTCTTAAGGCCCATGAAGTGAAGTGTTAGTTGCTCATGAGTCCGACTCTTTGTGATCCCATGGTCTGTTCATGGAGTTCTCCAGGCAAGAATACTGAAGTGGGTTGCCATTCCCTTCTCCAGGAGATCTTCTGGACCCAGGGATCAAAGCCGGGTCTCCTGCATTGCACACAGATTCTTTACCATCTGAGGTACCAGGAAAGCCCTGTTTAGGCCCATAGACTGCTTAAGCTAGCTCTAATTGGCTCCTGTGAATTGCTACCCAAAGAGCTCCATATAAAATAGCTGCCCCAAAGGCTTGATTTTTGTTTATTTTGCATAAGTAAAAATTGTATATATTTAAAATGCACAATGTTATATTTTGACATATGTATATATTGTGAAATGAGTACTACAGTCAAACTAATTATCGTATTTGTCACCTCTCAGTTACCATTTGTGTGTGTGTGTGTGGTTCAAACACTTGAAATCTACTCTCTTAATAA
>NW_011494796.1:5366687-5392723 GCF_000754665.1 Bison bison bison | reverse complement strand
TCTCTTAGCAAACTCAAATACATAATACATTATTATTCAGTTGCCTTTTAAAAAACCTTTTTTTTTATGGTAAATTTTAAGCAGAATAGAATAATAAGCCCTTATATACCCAATACCTAACTTTAACAATTTATCATGGATTTATCCTCTCTTATGTTTTTCTTTTGTTCTTCATATTTTTATCCTCTCTTTTTTAAAGTTTTTTAAAAATTAGGATAAAATTGACATACAGTGAATTCCTCAAGTGTATAGCCCTGAGTTTTGACAAATGTATGTGCTCATGTAACCAGCATCTTATTTGAGATACAGAACATTTTCATTACTCCAGAAGGTTCTCTTACACCATTTCCAGTCAATCTGTTTGTAGGCAAACTCTATTCTGATTTCTCTTACTATAGGTTCATTTCATCTGTTGTTGAAAATAAATGGGGACATGGAGTTCTCTGTGTGTCACTCAAAATAAAGGTTTCAGGACGCATCCATGCTGCTGTATGTGTCACTAGTTCATTATCTTTGTTTTGCAGAGTAGAATACCATTGTATAAACTGCACTTTATGACTTATTTTCCTCTTAATGGACATGTCAGTTTTTTTCTCATTTTGGGCTATTATCAATAAAACTAATATGCATGCATGCATGCATGCTGAGTTGCTTCAATCATGTCCAAATCTGACCCTTTGCCACCCTGTGGACCATAAGTAGCCAGGCTCCTCTGTCCACGGGACTCTCCAGGCAAGAAGACTGGAGTGGGTTGCCGTGCCCTCCTCCAGGCATCTTCCCGACCCAGGGATCAAACCCACATCTCGTGTATCTCCTGCATTGGCAGGCGGCTTCTTTACCACTAACACCACCTGAATCCCTATAGACATTCTTGTATAAGACTTTTTATGGATTTACATTTTCATTTCTCTTGGGTAAATATCTTTTAGGGGGAATGTGATACATAACGTAGGTATACGTTTAACTTTAAGAAATTGCCCAGCAGTTTTTTTTTTTTTTTTCACTAAAAAAAATTTATTTAATTGGAGGCTAATTACTTTACAATATTGTGGTGGTTTTTGCCATACATTGATGTGAATCAGCCACGAGTGTACGTGTGTCCCTACATCCTGAGCCTCCCTCCTCATCTTGTCCCTCAGGGTTGTTTCAGTGCACCGGCTTTGAGTGCCCTGCTTCATGCGGCAAACTTGAACTGGTCATCTATTTCACATATAGTAATATACATGATTCCGTGTTTTTTTTCTCAAATCATCCCATGCTCGCCGCCTTCTCCCACAGAGTCCAAAAGTTTGTTCTTTACATTTGGGTCTCTTTTGCTGTCTTGCATACAGGGTCATCATTACCATCTTCCTAAATTCCATATATATGTGTTAGTATACTGTATTCTGGCTTACTTCACTCTGTATAATAGACTCCAGTTTCATCCACCTCATTAGAACTGATTCAAATGTATTCTTTTTAATAGCTGAGTAGTATTCCATTGTGTATATGTACCACAGCTTTCTTATCCACTCATCTGCTGATGGACATCTAGGTTGCTTCCATGTCCTGGCTATTATAAACAGTGCTGCAATGAACATTGGGGTACACGTGTCTCTTTCATTTCTGGTTTCCTCAGTGTGTATGCCCAGCAGTGGGATTGCTGGGTCATATGGCAGTTCTATTTCCAGTTTTTGACACTGTTTTCCATAGTGGCTATACTAGTTTGCATTCCCACCAACAGTGTAAGAGGGTTCCTTGTCCTCCACACCCTCTCCAGCATTTATTGTTTGTAGACTTTTTGATGGCAGCCATTCTGACCAGTGTGAAATAGTACCTCATTGTGGTTTTGATTTGCATTTCTCTGATAATGAGTGATGATGAGCATCTTTTCATGTGTTTGTTAAATGGTTATATTAATACCATTTTATGCTTCTCATGGAAATAGATGAGAGTTCTAATTACTCTGAATGTTTGCTAGTATTTGATATTATCTTTTTTTTTGCTAGTATTTGGCTTTGTTTAACTGTAGTGATGGAGAAGTTGTATTGAGTTGCTTTAATTTGTATTTAACTGAATTTGTCCTTCCCTCTTGAATAGGGGTATTCCAAATCTTTCTGAATTGTAGGCGGTGTCTCCCTGCTTTACAGACCAGTGGCGTGATTAGGTTGTTGAAGAATTCTCTCTGCTTTCTAGTTCTGCCCCTTGCTTTCTGTGCCTTGAAAGCTGTAATAGCCTTGCTGCCCAGTCGCTGGCCTGTGTATGGCAGCCCTGTTCTCTAAAAGTGGGTCTTGCCTCTGCAAAGTTTCTCTTTGTTTTCCTGTTACCTTCCATTTCAGGCTTTCCTCAGCTCAAAGCCTGGAGGGTTTTGTGGAGATGGTCTCAACTCTCTTCCCTTGCCTCCATTTTGTAATGAAGATTAGTACTCTTGCCTAGAAAATCCCATGGATGGAGGAGCCTGGTAGGGTGCAGTCCATCGGGTCGCGAAAAGTTGGACATGACTGAGCGACTTCACTTTCACTTTTCACTTTCATGCTTTGGAGAAGGAAATGGCAACCCGCTCCAGTGTTTTTGCCTGGAGAATCCCAGGGACAGAGGAGCCTGGTGGGTGCCGTCTATGGGGTCTCACGGAGTCGGACACGACTGAAGCGACTTAGCAGCAGCAGCAGTGGGAAAGAGTTTGTGTGTGTGTGATTGGCGGCGGGGCACAGGTAGTTCATGCAGCCTCTGCCTGTGTCTGGGGCTCCTCTGGATTGTATGCTAGTGTGCCAGTCCACGTATAGCCCTTCAAAGCACAGTTAGACTGCTTTCTCTTTAACCCTTGTCTGTGGCAGATTCTTTATCCTCCTGTTACAGTCAAGCGTGTTAGCCACTGGGAATCTCTTCTCTTTTAAAATATGCTTATCATTTTTTGGGGTTGATTCAGGTTTCTGGGTGTTCTCAGTCTCTGACAAATTTTAAAAGCTGTAATTATGTAGCTTTTCCAGTTTCTTTTCATGGTTAGGGTTTAAGTGACAACTCTCTTGACTTTGTGTTTTCTTCTTGGAATTGAGTTCTCGTCCCTCACAGGCTATTGCAATTTGGGTTTTGTTTCTCCCTGCCTTTCCTTCTCTACCTCCTTTTTGTTTCCTTTTGGATTACTTGAGTATGTTTTAGTGTTCCATTTTATTTCCTCTACTTTAGAGGAAAAGTTTAGGTTTTTCTTTAGAATTTACAGTATGCACCCTTAACTTATTGCAGCTTACTTGGGATATTGTACCACTTAACATAAATTTTAAGAACCTTCCAACAGTATACTTCCATTTACCCTCCTTCCTTTGTGTTATTGTATCATATATTTTATCTCTACATACTTATGAACCCTACAATATATTTATTTTGCAGCAATCAGTTGTTTCTAAAGGGAATCACAATTTAAAAAACAGATATTCTTTGTATTTACCCATTATTTACCATTTCCTGTACTCTATTCCTTCTTGTAGATCTCTTTTTTGGTATTATTTCTCTTCAGCCTAAAGTACTTTGTTTAATATTTCTTGTAGTGCAATTCTCCTGGCAATGAACTATGATCATTTCTCTTTCTGTGAAAATGTTCTTTATTTCACCTTGGACTTTTAAGGATATTTTCTCGAGATACAGGATTCTGGGTTGACAAGATGGTTTTTTCCTAAGCACTCTTAAAGACAATCTTTCATTGTTTTCTGACCTCATTGTTTCTAATGAGCAGTCAGTTGTAATTTGTAGTTTTGTTATCCCATATGTGTGTTTTCCTATGGCTACATTAGATATTTTCTCATTATCTTTGGTGTCAGCAGTTTATGTATGATGTGCCATGATGTAGGACTTTTTATATTTATCCTGCATAGGCTTTTCTTGATTCCCAAATTGGAAAGTTTCTTATTATTTTTCTTTATATAGTTTTCTGCCCCACATTTTTTTCTGTTTATCTGTCTTCTACTGCAGTAACTTCTTTTGTTCTCTTGAGTATTTTATTTATTAAGCCCTTCTTCACTCTCTCATAGCTTTTTTCCTCTTTAATACCTTGTCTTGCATTTTCTAGCTGCTTCAACTCCCAAACTGTGACCTTCAGCACTGTGAGACTGCAGTGTTCCACTTGGGTTCCCTTTCCCTGTGTTGTGGCCAAGACAGCCTTGTCTGGCTTGGGACACAAGAGGTATTTCCCTTATTTCAGTGATCAGAGTCCTTTGTTTCCTTTCTGTTACTTGAAAACAGTTTTCTTATTTATTTTTGACTAGTTGTGTTGCTGTATTTTGGTTGGAAGCAAGTCTGGTGTAGTGACCTTGTCATATCTGGAAGTGAAAGTCCTATTAGATGTTCTTTGATTTCTCATCTGATTGTTTACCTGTATTCTTTTATATAACTTGTATGCCATTGAAACATTTATATGTTGCATTCTCCCACTTCTAGTATCAAAACTATATCATTGTTTGTTACAGAAGAATAAATTTAAACTCATTTTCTTCCAAAAGCCTAGTCTGACTTAAGTAAAATTACATGATCTGTTCTGAAAAGAAGTACGACACACTTACAAATAAAGGATTACTGGAGAAAGATTTCCATCAGTGCAGAGCAATTTGCCAAATACCTTATGACTCACCATTGGCCACAAAAGCAAATGGATATTAGAAGAGTCAGAAAAACCAGCTATCCCTTGATTGTCAAGAAAATCCTGATGCTTTTGTGATTCACTGTAAACCCTCTGTGAATTCCCGTGAGAGAAGAGTATGGTAACAAACAAACCCCAAAATGTAACTAAGAGTCAGAATAGTTGTTGCTTACATCTGGCATGATAAATCAGCCTGTTTCTCTGAAATGATTTTGCCCTTAAAAAGTTGTTTTGTATACCAAAAAAGGAAAGATTTTTAGCCCAAATTGAAAACACGGAAGCAATCAATGTTATACTTAAATGGACAAAAGCATGCAAAAACAGAAATACATACTACATATAAGTAGCAGGAATTGTTCTAAAACTCAGGCTTCAAGTATGGTCAAGTTTATCATTTTTTTCTTAAAATTTACTTTTCTTCTGGTTAAGCCTCTGTTGCTTTATTGGAATGAAATTTAGTATCTCTTCTTAGATTTGTCCTGTTGCCACCTAAATTATTCTGAAATCTTTATGCTCATTGCTGGCAGTCAGGGGCTGTAGATCAGCCTTCTTCCTACAGAGGACAGGAAGCCTGGTCATGCTACAGCTTCCCCCATTGCTTGCCGCCCCACCGTTGAGACTTCACTGGTGCAGTCTGACTGATAGTAGTGCAGCCTGCTGTGACTCCTCAGAGTTGCTGACCCTTCTCCTGCGGATACAAGCCTGGTCAGAGGTGCTCCACGTTTACATCCATGGGTTACGGTTTCTAGGATTGATAGGGGGTCCCAGGAACACTGGGCCGGCCCTGGTTTCATTGTGCCTGTGTTCACTCTTCCTTCTTTAGTGGTCAACTCAAAGGGAGAAGAGAGCAGTTCTCGTCTTGAATCTTCAAAACACAAAGGATCTAATTGTGCCACCTGCCACCAAATAATCAAGGCTGTTCACCCCTGTATTATCCTCCTTGGGTGGATGCCATAGCAATTCACCTTCCTAGTGAAACAACTTTTCAGTGATTCCACATCAATACTGGCAAAATAGCTAGCTAGCACTTTTCTCACTAAAAAATGTAATTGATCAATCTGGCAGAGTCCCCTCTGGTGTTACCAGGCTATGTAAGTATAGTCAGCAATATATGTAAATAGACTTTCTATTTGGTAGGATTAGCTGCATGACCTGGGGCACTTACTGTTTCACCTACTCAACAAAAAAGTATTTATTGGTTCTAAATATATTCTGTGTCCTAGAGGAAGTGGGGACAGTGAAGGGATACCAAAATCTAGAGCCAGGCTTCAAAGGAGCTTGTAATATTTTATTGTTGAATAGTTTAAACTGTTAACTTCCAGGGAAGAGACTAGTTAGAGAAGAGAGAAAGAAGTATTGATAGTGTTAATAGTTGGTCATTATCTTGATATAGTGCCAAGTGGTTCAGGAATCTAGTTTGACAGCTAATAGGGATAAAATCTACCCACCCTCAGTTTGCTAGATGACCACTGAATAAATGAATAAATTGTCCACCAGAGTGCTAAACTCATATTCAGAACCTGTTCTTTCAGTGTGTCTTATAGACATACAAGCTACTTTATTAGTCTGGCTCGCAGGTAGGACTTCCCTGGTGGCTCAAATGGTAAAGAATCTGCCTGCAATGTGGGAAACCTGGGTTTGATCCCTGGGTCGGGAAGTTCCCCTGGAGAAGGGAATGGCAACCCACCCCAGTATTCTTGCCTGGAGAGTCCCATGGACAAAGGAGTATGGAAGGCTATAGTCCATGGGGTCACAAGGAGTCAAATACAACTGAGCACAGGGCACACACACAGCACATATTAGTAAAGTAACTTTATCCTGTATATTAATACTTAAATGTATATTAGTATCTTTATAGTAATATAGAGATTTTCAGTTCAGACTTTTACATAAAATTATTTAGTGTACTAGATTAGATAAAACAGATTTATCAGAATAAATTTCTGTTGATACTATTACATATTGTAAAATTTGTTTACAGAGTTAAAACTTCTAAATTATATTTTAAAACTTTTACAAGTTTGAAAATTATGTAAAAGTCTTAGAATAAAAATGACCATTAAAATTCTTCTAAAAGAAAAAGAATTTGTTTTCTGGGCCATGCATCCTTCTCAGTACAAAAAAAATACAGAAAGTACTCCTTTTAAGGTAAGGTGTGAGGGGAAGTGGTAGAAAACTTGCCAAATGTCAGAAACACAAAAGTTTATTCTGGTGATACTTTTTAAAAAGGCAAAAGGAGAAAAGTTGGTCCCTCAGAGAAAAGGGAAAAAAGAGAAAAGTTGGAAAGCCTCTCCCATCAATCATGCTATTGAATTCCTTTCCATGGGCCATTCCTTTGTGAAAAAATTTCAAAGCAGCTAATGTCATGATAGCAGTGATCTAATTTGAAGTCTTTTAAGGAGAATACTTCCAAATTCACTTCACATGCAGTGCTTTCCCTTTCTGTATGCAATTACACCATGGTGTATTACCAGCTTGGTGTTGTACGGGAACCTTGAAACAATACTGAAGTGAGTGGAGAGATTCAAAAGAAGTCAGGCATGATGCGAGGGACTGAGCTGTTTACACGGTGTGCAAGAGCAAATGGCTTGGGGTTGGATATTTTACATTATTTTGTCTTTGAAGTGTACATAGTCTATCCTATACACTGTTTTCAGGATTATCTTTCTAAAATATAGATTTGGTAAACTACATCTCCAATTAAAATCCTTTATTGAAATATTTTGTGAGAAGTGTGTGGTTGCCAGAATAGAAGCCCATATTGGGTTCATAATCATTTGTTTATTATGAAGACCAGGAATTAGGAATATTAACAGAAAAAAAAGCCTAATGATTGTAAAAATGTTCATAATCTTTTGGAATAAACTTTCTTGAGAACTTAACAAATGTATTTTCTTCAATGCAACCTATGAATGAGAATTCAGTCATTTTTATTTAATGTATTTTTAAATTCAAATCAACTTGCAGTATTTTGAAGGTGGTATGCAGCAATTTCTACCACACCTTTTTATATTTTGGCAAAACTTGGGTTTATCATTCAGTTTTACTAAAGGGCTTCAAGTATTAAGCATCTTTTTCTTAATAGAGTGATTTGATATATTGCATTTATTGAGCAATCTTTGGGAAAGGCAAGTGTTAGATATGTAAACAAAGATTATATTTTAATGGTTATTTTATGGTTTTAATTGATTTTTTGCCTTGATTTCAGTATATTGTTGTTTTGTGACATAATGAGAAATTATGGTTTCATTTTAATTGTGGAGAAAAATTAGCTTGCAGAGTATAGATGATGTGCTGAAATAGGTATTTCTTAAAAAGTAATGTCTTCAATATGTATTTTGTTTTATTTTTTATATGTTATTTGAACATGCTTGTTGCTTCTTCTGTAAATTATGTTTTATAATGTTAAAGGTTTTAATTTAAGTCAGATTGTCTGTTCTGCAGGTAATTTTAAAATTAATGATTGATTTAGTGCACAAAAACCTTTATGATTTGCCAAGGATTGGTGTAATGAGAAGTAAACAAAATTTAGTTTGTTAAAAACTCCCCCTGCCTCCCCCCTTTTGTTTAATTTTTTTTTATGATTTCTTTTTAAAAAATCACTACTTTAAGCAGATGCATTAATGTCTTTGAGCAATTTGTTTTAGTTTTTATTGTATATTTATAAAGTAGTGAAAGAGAAGAGTGAAAAGGTTGGCTTGAACCTCAACATTGAGAAAACTGAGATCATGGCATCCGGTCCCATCACTTCATGGCAGATAGATGGGGAAACAGTGGCTGACTTTATTTTTCTGGGCTCCAAAATCACTGAAGATGGCGATTGCAGCCATGAAATTAAAAGACGCTTACTCCTTGGAAGGAAAGTAATGACCAATCTAGACAGCATATTAAAAAGCAGAGACATTACTTTGTCAACAAAGGTCCGTCTAGTCAAGGCTATGGTTTTCCCAATGGTCATGTATGGATGTGAGAGTTGGACTGTGAAGAAAGCTGGGCACCGAAGAATTGATGCTTTTGAACTGTGGTGTTGGAGAAGACTCTTGAGAGTCCCTTGGACTGCAGGGAAATCCAACCAGTCAAAGGAGATCAGTCCTGGGTGTTCATTGGAAAGACTGATGCTGAAGCTGAAACTCCAGTACTTTGGCCACCTGATTCGAAGAGCTGACTCATTGGAAAAGACCCTGATGCTGGGAAAGATTGAAGGCAGGAGGCGAAGGGGACGACAGAGGATGAGATGGTTGGATGGCATCATCAACTCGATGGACATGGGTTTGGGTGGAATCCGGGAGTTGGTGATGGACAGGGAGGCCTGTTGTGCTACAGTTCATGGGGTCGCAAAGTCGGACATGACTGATCGACTGAACTGAACTGAAGAAAATTTGAAATCAAAATAGTGGCTATGGAAGTGATGAAAGATGGTTGTATATCCCTTCTACTTCTTAGCTAGATTTGCTGACTTCCCTCTCCTGACTTACTCTGAAAGAGAATCAAAGTCTGGAAGATCTGTTTTGATGACTTTTTTATTTTTAGTTTTAATAGTTTGGTATTCATCACTTTATTTTGAATTTATAGTACCAATATTAACATCTTATAATCAGTTTCTTTTTAGGAGTAACAGTGGTTTTGTAGGAGTCATATTTACACATGCATTTAGATCCTAACACAAAAGTTTGTTGGAAAAAAAAAGCTGAAAAATATGTAGATATTTAGAATAATAGATCTCAGAATTATTCTTTCCCTCATCCATTTTTACCTCTTTTAAAAATAGAAGTATTCATTTTTATGAAGGAAAGCACAAGTTTCTTATAAGTAAAATAAGACTAAAATTTTAATTATTAAATCTTCAATTAATCAAAGAAATATTCTTAAAATTTTTCCTTTGATGCTTTGAAAAAGATGTGTAATCTAAAGCAGAGCAAATACACATTGGAAGGGTTTTTTTTAACATTTATTTATTAAAACATTTTTTTCGGCTCTGCTGTCTTCATTGCTGCATGCAGAGGCTTTCTCTAGTTGTGACGTACGGGGCTGCTCTCTAGTTGCATTGGCAGGCTTCTCAGTGTGGCGGCTTCTCTTCAGTGGTTGTGGCACATGGACTCCAGCGTGAGCTCAGTAGTTGTAGCGCTCTGGCTTAGTGGCCCAAGAGCACGTGGAATCTTCCTGTGGGAAGGGACAAGGGACCAAACCCGTGTACTCCTCATTGGCTGGTGGATTCTTAACCACTGGACCTCCAAAGTCTAGGAAAGCATTTTTTAAAGTGTGCACAGTTATTCATGTTGTTGTATATATCCTAAACCCAAATTATGACTTTTGTGGTGTAGTTCTGTTCCCTGAGGTCACTGCTGCTGCTGCTAAGTTGCTTCAGTCGTGTCTGACTCTGTGCGACCCCATAGACCGCAGCCCACCAGGCTCCCTTGTCCCTGGGATTCCCCAGGCAAGAACACTGGAGTAGGTTGCCATTTCCTTCTCCAATGCATGAAAGTGAGAAGTGAAAGTGAAGTCGCTCAGTTGTGTCTGACTCTTAGCGACCCCATGGACTGCAGCTCACCAGGCTCCTCCATCCATGGGATTTTCCAGGCAAGAGTATGGGAATAGGGTTCCATTGCCTTCTCCTCCTTGAGGTCACTAGGAGGCTGATTACTACACATTTGAAAATGTGAGGCAGTTTTTCTGTATCAGTGCATAACCGATGCAGGAAGAATCACTAATACTGGCTTGTGTACATGGAGGTGTTGTTTTACAGTCTTTATACCCAGGAAAGGGGTTTTCAGAGGTAAATTTCCATGACTTTTTCACTTAAAGAGAAACGATCCATGGCATAATTGAATATATATTTTACACTTATCAAGTCCCTATATTATCCAGCAATTTAAGAACCAAATCCTTATATCTAGTGAGTGATATATGAAATACAGGCTATAGAATACTGTTAATTTTAAATACAAGAAAAAGGAAAGTTTTACTCTTTTTGTCTTTTGAAGTTCTTAATAATAGTAAATCAAATCAGATCTGTAAACCAACAATTAGTAATAATTTTACCTATTCTGTACTTCCTAAATGCCAATCTCCATACATTGTTTTCAGTTGAATGTTCTTGGTTTGCCTATGATATCCTGTGAAATTGTTTTTGAACTTAATAGATAAAGCTATTTTAAGTTTGCCATACCTAGAATTCCATGGAGCTTTATGAACTATGGCTTTCAATAAAACAAAAGCCTATAAAACTGATGTTACTTGATCCATACTTCTCCATTTTCTATACCCATGTCCTGTATCTAATACAGTAGGTAGGTTTTAATTTGACGGGTTCTGATATTCCCTGTCTCCCTAATATCCAACATCATTAATTTATACTGATTCTCATAGGTTTAGTTTTATAAAAGGTATAGAATGACGGCCTTGAAAATTTGCTTCTGCTGCTAAAAGATAGAACAGGCCATGAGGATTTACATATTATATCTGTTTATTTCCTATCCAGAGTTGACATTTCTACTTCTAAATCAGAAACACATGTAAAGTTATGATATATAAGTGGAAAAGCAAGGAATAGAACTTTGATTTCCATATCTCCAGGGACATATCTAGAACTGATTTACAAAGTGTGATATATACATAACTTTTTCCCCTCCATATCACTTTGTAAATTCTTCTAAACAATGTCTTTTTAAACTTTATGACAGTATCAGTAATTTTTTTTCTAGGATGAGTAAATAATTTATTTAAACTATTTCCCATTGATTTTTTTGAAATAACTTTATGAGGTAATTTTGATATATAAAATTTATTGTTTTACATGTACGGTTTCTTGAATTTTATTAAATGTACACAGTGAGGAGCTATTACTGCAATCTAACCTTAGAATATATCCGTTATTATGAAACTCCCTAGTGCCTGTTTGTTGCCAGCCCCTGTTGTCACCCCCATCCAACTATTAATCTTGTTTCTCTCTTCCTGTAAGTACTTTTGCCTTCTCTAGAAATTTCATTAAAATGGAATCATGTAACATATAGTCCTCCCTGTCTGGCTTATTTTATACTTAGCATAGTTTTTTTTTTTTTTTTTTTGCATGTATATTCTTTTATGTTTTAGTAGTTGTTTCTTTTTATTATTGAGTAATATTTGTATGGATATGCCATATTTTGTTTACTCACCAGTTGATTAGCCATTTAGATTGTTTTCAGTTTGGTCTGTTACAAATAATGTTGCTAAGAACATTTGTGTACAAGCATTTTGTGGGGTTATGCTTTCCTTTCTCTTAGGTGAATACGTATGAGTAAAGCTGCTGAATTGCATGATAACTGTATTTTTAACTTTGAAAGAAACTGCTAAACTGTTTTCCGCAGTTATTCCCACTTGTTAGTATGAGAGTTCCAGTTCCTCTATATCCTTGCTAACATTTGATATTTTCAGTCTTTTAATTGTGGCTATTCTAGTGGCTATATAGTCAGCTCACTGTGGCTTTATTTTGTATTTCTCTCATAACTAAAGATTAAGTATCCATCTGTATCTTTGTAAAATTCCTATTTAAAATTTTAAGCCCCCAAGTGGTGCTACTGGAAAATGGGGCCTTTGGGAGGTAATTAGGTTATAAGGGCAGAGCCCTCATGACCTAGATTTGTGCCCTTACAAAAGAGGGGCTTCTCTGGTGGATCAGATGGTAAAGAATCTGCCTGCCATATAAGAAAGCCAGGTTCAACCCATGGGTCGGGAAGATCCCCAGAGAAGGGAATGGCAGCCGACTCCAGTATTCTTGCCTGGAGGAGTCGCAGAGTCAGACATGACTGAGTGACTAACACTTATAAAGGAGGCTCTTTATAAGCTTCCTCACTCATTTCACCAAGTGAAGTTACAGTAAGAATTCCACAGTCAGTGAGAGGGCGGGCCCTCTCTAGACACTGAATCTGCCAGCATCTTGATCTTGGACTCCTTAGCTTCCGAAACAGGGAGAAATAAGTTTCTGGTGTTTTAAAGCCACCCAGTGGTTTTGTTACAGCTTTATATATTCTGATGTTAAAAGCTAATTTTCACACAAAAAAGATTATGACTCTCATGTAGATATAAAAAATTTTAATGTGTTAAAGTTTTTGTTTAACCTATTAATGAGGAAACTGGTAAGGTTTTATAACCAGTTCAAAGGAGGATCCAAAGAACAGACACATTTATAGATCAAGAATATTGAAATTAGCATTCAGATGGAACCAAAGGAGGCTTTTCCCCACAACAACAGAGGATGGTCTCTCCATGGGACATGATTTATTTTTGTGTTTATAAGTAAGGATTATTTAAAATCTTATCAGATTGTAATCTAGAACATACAGAGTTGTAAAATAGCCCTCATAGGATGAGTATCAGATCACCTGGAAGGAAGTGCTAGACAGCAAGGCTCAGCACCTCTGACCTGTGGGTCTAATCTGATCCTCCACCTGATTTTTTAAATAAAGTTTTATTGGAAGACAACCATGCTCATTCATTTACAGATTGATTGTGGCTGCTAGTGCGCCACAGTGGCAAGGTTGAGTAGCTGTGACAGGGACTGTTTTTCTCACAAAGCCTAAAATTTTATCAGATGACCTTTTACAGCAAGTTTGCTGATCCCTGCTCTTGCCTGGATACACATCCTTTACCAGAAAATATTATTTATAAATATATTCTTCTGGTCTGTGGCTTGTCTTTTCATTTTCTTAAAAGTATCTTTTGAAGAGCAAAAATGCTTTTTTACATTTTGATGAAGCCCAGGGTATCAATTTTATGGATTATGCTGGAGATGTCATATTTAAGAACAGTTTGCCAAACCTAGGATCACAAAGATTTTTCTCTTCTGCTTCTTATATAAGTTTTAGATAAAGTTCTATCTATTACACTTATGTTTATGTTCCAGTTCAAGGTAATTACTGTGTATAATATGAGGTAAGAATTGAGATATTTTTGTTGTTGTTGTTTAGTCACTCAGTCATGTCCAACTCTTTTGTGACCCCATGCCTGCCAGGCTCCTCTGTCCACGGGGTTCCCCAGGCAAGAATACTGGAGTGGGTTGCCATTTCCTCCTCCAGGGGATCTTTCTGGCCCAGGGATGGAACCTGCATCTCCTGAATGCAGGCGGATTCTTTACCACCGAGCCACCAGGGAATCCTGGATATGTTTTTACACGTGGAATATTCACTTGTCTCAGTGTAGTTTGTTGAAAAGACTATCCTTTCTTCGATGAGGTACCTTGGTACCTTTGTCAAAGATCAGCTGACTATAAGTACTTAGATTTAATTTGGAGGCATTCAGTTCTTTTCTGTTGGTCTTTATGCTTACCCTTATGGCAATACTATATTAGCTTGATCACTGTAGTTTTATGGGAAGCTTTAAAATGAGATCATGTAAGTTCTCAGCTTTGTTCTTCTTTTCCCAATTTCTTTAAATTTCACTGATTTTTTCCAGACCAAAGAAGATTCATTTTTACTCTTTTTTGGGCATTCCCTCTGTATACATATTTGTGTGTGTGTGTACATATGGGTAGCAATAAGAAGATAAAGATGAGGGAAGACCTTTTATCAAAGTGATCTATGGGGATAATTACATTGTCCAATATAATTTCTAGCCACCCAATCTGTTTCTTGCTTTCATTTTTATTTATGTAACTTATGATTTTAAACTTGTTTCTCTAATTTTATTGTGAATCCCACAACAGTTTGCCTCTTATCAATAATACAGGGACAGAGAAGGGCCAGACAGGTATGGGGATGATATGGTCTGCATTGTGACTCCAGTAGGATGGATGGTTGAAGGACAGGGCAACCTGAGACCGAGGGAAACTGTGTCTGCTTGTTCCCTGCCTCACTGTGGACCTGCTTCTCCTCTTCACTGATGGCCAGATCTTGGTGATGGGAGTTTGAGCAAAAGAAGATCAAGACCTTGGGTTTTGGCTCACAGCCAGTCACCACAGTGCTTTTTGATGTCCTATAGAGACGTTATGTCGGAGAAGGCAATGGCAGCCCACTCCAGTGCTCTTGCCTGGAAAATCCCATGGGCCGGAGGAGCCTGGTAGGCTGCAGTCCATGGGGTCTCGAGGAGTCAGACATGACTGAGCGACTTCACTTTCACTTTTCACTTTCATGCATTGGAGAAGGAAACAGCAGCCCACTCCAGTGTTCTAGCCTGGAGAATCCCAGGGTCAGGGGAGCCTGGTGGGCTGCCATCTATGGGGTTGCACAGAGTTGGACACGACTGAAGTGACTTAGCAGCAGCAGAGACGTTATATAATATATATAATATATAAAATATATATGCTATATAAAATATATATACTATGTAAAATATATATAATAGATAAAAATATATAAAGGGATTAGATGAGAGAGTACCAGACAATTAGGATGGTTACTGGAAGAGTTCCTTTCTCTATGGCTTCTTTAAGAAATATGAATGAATTTCTGTATTGCTAAAGATTGGGTAAGTAAATATTATGAACATCCTTTTTTTGGCATATCTGATAAGCCATTCAGGGCCTATCATAGCTCTCAAACTTTATTATTTAATTTTTCTATAATTTCTATATTCTGATATTTAAATAGTCTTCATATAAAAGTACAGATTTTGTAGCAAATTAATTTAATTTTAAAATTCTTTCATAGAACTAAAGTTAAATAAATACTATTTTGAAATTTATCAATATTTAAGAAAATGTTTATAAGAAAAGGTCAGCTATTTCTAGAACTAAAATTCTCCCAACACCTTTAGGATTCATACTTTAGCTTTTGACCAAGTATTGGGCTATGTTTAAAATACTTTATAGAATGTTAATTAACAACCACTGTCTTTTAAAACCCCTTATATTGCTAATTAGAGACAAAATTGAAAATTTATGTATTTTTTCTTTATATTTTATATCATTTTAAAATTACTTTGAAAATTAACACAGTGTCTTTCTTCTCTTCAGATCCTTTTTGTTTCATGCATTCTCTGAATGCTCTACTTAATTTCTTTAAACAGCACTCTACGTAAAGGGTATTAGTAACTCTGTAAAAATTGTGATGAATAACTTCCCATTTCTTCCTCTCTGCTTAGAAAAAGATTGTACTATGTTAGTATCAGTCACTGAGATATTAAGCCTTAAGTGGTAGTAGTTAATTTATTTTTGACATAAGGCTTTTCAGAAGAATACTTTTGTTATATGTTTGTACTTCTCCCTTTGTTGTCACTTAATTATTTTTTAGTATTACTCCTTATTAGGCTAAATTATTTTGGTATCTCTAATTAAAAATTAAATATAATGATCTGGCTTTTAAGAAAACATACAGACTAATGATCCTGAACCTTTTCTCTTTGCTGTTGGCCCAGACATTGCCCGCTTTGGTTTCCTAATTTAGTAACAGAAATAAAACTATGCAGGACTGGGCAGGTTTGGTATGCTGGCATCTAGCCAGGAAGCATTGGTTTCTTAAGTAAATGGACCTGTGGGGATTTGAGGAAAACACAGATTAAGTTACGTGAGCTTTGCACTTCACAAATTCCTAACTATTTAAAGGAACTTGGCTAACCCACTGCCACCTAAATAAAACTCAATTTTGTTGAAACACACACATACTAAATGATGTATTGTTTACTTTTTCAAAATTACCCTTATCTTTGTGCTTTTAATTTCATATTTTTGTAAAGTTTTAAAAAGCACTTTCTCTTTTAATAGTGCATCAAAATTATAGTTAAACTCTATTCAATTATTTTGTGCTTTTGCAATACCTTTCAAGGGCTTCCCTGGTGGCTCAGGTGGTAAAGAATCTGCCTGCAATGCAGGAAACCTGGGTTCGATCCCTGGGTTGGGAAGATCCCCTGCAGGAGGGAACAGCTACCCACCCCAGTATTCTGGCCTGGAGAAGTCCTATATGTATAGTCCATGGGGTCACAAAGACTCGGACACGATTGAGCGACTTTCACTGTCACTTTTCAAGATAGCATAATGTAAGAGAGTCAATAATATACGTGTGTAACGTGCTTCTGTGTGAAAAAATGAAAGAAAGTTCTCACCAAGATACATTTTTTAAAAAGCCTAGTTTTTCCCACTGCCTCCGGCATCTGCGTGGCTGGGCGGCCTCCATCCCTGCCCGCTCTTCCCCACCACTGGCGCTGTCAGTGCTCTGCGTCACGCCCTGCCCGCTGCTCTTAGCGGGGTTTGCAGTGAGTGCTTTCTTGGAATGTTTCAACACAAGCTGCTGTCCTGTCTGCTGACACTCTTCCTTTTTGCTGCTGCTTCTTAATTGACATATTCCTGGTCTTCTTTTCTTTTTTTTCCCCTTGGTCTTCTTAAGGTCTATTGCCTCAGAATTTGGGGAAGAGCCTTGAGGCCCAAGGATTAGGCGTCTTTTCTTCTTTAAACCTTTATGTATTTATTCTGGCCATTGTCTCTCATTGTCAGATGAGGACCAGCTGTGTACCCTGGTGATCTTTTTTTAATTGCCTTTAGACTATTTATAAACACTGGGACATATTCTGAAGTGTAATTTCACTGAAGGAAAATTGAATGAGAATCTCTCATTTCCTTTAAGGCTTTTGACTAATAGGAATGTAATTCCAAGTAATTCTCAAGTAATTCCAGTACTTGAGAGACTATAGGTGGTGTGTGGAGGAGGATACAATGTGCATTATAGTCATACTTAAAGCAGTTATTAGTTCACAATTAGAACAAAATGGATTTAATACAGACTGTAGTCAAATTACATTGAGTTTAGGATCAATATGATTTCCCATTGTGTAAATGCAATCCAAAATATAGTAAAGAGTACTAAACCTCACAGGGAACTTCCCTGATGGTTCAGATGGTAAAGAATCTGCCTGCAATGCAAGAGACACACATTTCTACCCAAAGTGGTCAGAATGTTGCCAGTCTAAACAGGAGTCTTTAAATGACTTGCGAGCATCTAAATCAGGCCTGGTCCCAGTGCTCAGGGTCCCTCCCTCTTGGCACCCTGCCTTGCACCCCAGTGGAGACGGGCTCATTGTTCCCGTGCCCTCGGCCTTCCTTTGCTCTCCTGGGGGAGAGAACCAGCTGTTCTTACAAGGTTTCCCTGACAGGGATGAGCAGTGGTGAGCTCTCTGTTGTCAGAGGCTTAAAGTGACATCTCTGGGTTACTCTGTAATTGGAACATTAGTGAAGATCTAGTATGTAGATATTTTTGCTATGTCTTAGTAATTTAAATTTCTTAAATGTATTCATGCTGTTGTTATTGTGAGTAGTAATAATCATTAACAGTTACTCTAAAAAGTGATAACTCTCCAAATAACCAAGAGATTGTTATTATTGTTAGTACATTTAGTAAGTGTTTAAAGTAGGCCAGGCATGCTAACTGCTTAACTTTTTTTCTCTATTAATCGACACAGTAGTCAGACAGAATAGGGTTTTTTAAGTTTTTTTCATTTTTTTTTAAAAGATGGGAAACCTGAAGTATAGCTTTTAAAGGAGAATCAAAAATTCTAATTAGTTCATTCATGTTTTAAAACTGTAGAAGTCATTACATATGGGAAAGTACACGGATTTAAAGTAATACTCAGTGAATTTTCACCAAATATATTTTTTGTAACCAGAACCCCAGAAACCTGCTTGTGCTTCTTTCTAGACACTCTCACCCCTCTTCTAAGAGTAACTGCTCTTCTGACTTCCATCACCCATTCAGTTTTAAAATTAAATTAATGGTACTACAATTGAGGTTTTTGCTAAAGTGCAACATGTAGGGTTCTTTTTTGATGGAGTTACATCCTAATAAGCCATTGTAAGTTGAAAAGTTTGTTAAGTAGAAAATGCATTTAATAAACCTAACCTACTGAACACTGTAGCCTAATCTAGCCTACCTTAAACATGCTCAGAACAGTTATATAGCCTCCAGTTGGGCAAAATCATCTAACACAAAGCCTGTTTTATAATATGGTATTGACTATCTCATGTAATTTATTGAAAACTGTACTAAAAGTGAAAAACAGCATGATTGTTGAGTACAGAATGGTTGTAAATGTATCGGTTGTTTACCCTGAGTGTGTGACTGACTGGGAACTGTGGCTCACTGCCATGGCCCAGCATCACAAGAGGTTTATGAGATCAAAATTCAGAGTTCAGTTTCTACTGAATGTGTATTCCTTTTGCAGTATTGTTAAGTTAAAAAATGTAGATTGAACCATCGTAAATCAGGGACCATCTGTACTAAACAGTTGGGCCTGTGTATCTGTGGATTCTCTGTCTGTGGATTCAACCAACAGTGGGTGGAAAATATTTGGGGGAAAAATTCCAGGAAGTTCTAAGAAACAAAACTTGAATGTGCAGCACTGGCAACTATTTACCTAGCATTTACATTGTGTTAGATATGATAAGTAATCTGGAGATCAATTAAAATATATGGGAGGATATGCATGGGTTATATGTAAATACTGGTCCATTTTACTTTAAGGGACTTCAGCATCCAAAGATTTTGATATCTGTAGGGGTCCTGGGACTAGGCCTTCCTCGTAAACCAAGGGATGAATGGCCATACTTACTAAAGACTTGGCCATTTTGGAAATCACATTTCCAAATTTCCAAATCGCGTATTTCCAAAATGTGATTTTGGAAATAAAATTAAAATAAAATAAATAAAATCAATCAAAAAAAAAAAAAGAAGTAAAATCACACTTATTCCAGATGTGATAGAAGGCCACTGGAAGATTTTGAGCACAAGAGTGATATCATCTGACTTAGATTTAAAAGGATCACGCAAGCAACTTGTGTAAAGAAGGAGCCAAGGACAAAAACTGAGAGATGAGTCAGGAATCTGCTAAAATAAGCCAGGGAGAGAGGATGGTGGTTTACACTAGAGTGGTAGCAGAACTGTTGATGAGAGGCAGTTGGATTTTGGTTTATTTCATGCTTTGTAAGGGCAGGTTTTATCCCTGATTACAAATAAGGAATCTTGAGGCCCTGAGAGGTTGTGAAACTTACGCAAGTTTGCTTAGTAAGGTAGAACCATGCCTTACACCCTGTCTTTTGTTTTTCAATCCAGTGCCTTTTCTAAGCTGTTACCAGAAATTTATCCATGTTTCCTTGAAAAGTATCTAATGCAAAGATTTACATGTTGAGGAAATTAAATTAAAATCATGTTCTAGCTTGTGATACTACATTAGTTATCTATTGCTGGATAACAAATGACCACAAATTTAGCAGTTTATAAAACCACACATTTATTATCTTAGTGTCTGTGAATTAGGAGTCTAGGCACAGCTTAGCTAAATTAACGTGCTTAGGGTCTCACAAGGCTGCAGCCAAGGTCGAGTTGGCCAAGGGCTGTGCTCTCATCCGAAGCCTCTCATCTGAGGCCTGCTCGTTACTGCCAAGGTCTTTCAACACTTTCTTGTGGAAGAGACTGGGGGCAAAAATGGTTGAAGTCGTATAATGAAGTTTAGTATGTTTTAATATGTCAGCCATCTACCAAAAATAATTTTTGACTGTTTTTGCTGTGAAAAGAATTCTATTAAAGAATGGTGCCTTTGTCTTTTTCCCTGTAGGATCTCTCCCTTTTAATCTCAACTTTAGATGTATATGCTTAGCATTTGGAGTGTTAAAAACTTGTTCATTCCATTGTATAAGAATTTTGGTATCCAGACTGTGTGTTGGTGGGTGTTATCTGGCTCCTCATTTTGCTGCCACTGCTAAACACACTAATTAGACCTGTTAATGGTTATTTTCCATTTCTCTTTTGCTTTTAGTCCAGTGCCAGTGTGATATTTTGCAGCTTCTTTGATGGCTGAATTGAAACTAATTGAAAATTAGTTTTGGAATCAACTTCTGGGTTCAGGAACAAAACCTCTCTGAACCGTGATCTGAATCTCTTTTCAAAATTCTACCACAGTTTAGTTGATTATGCTGAGCTAGTCTTCCATTTTATGACATACAGTGGAAGACAGTGGTCTTTAAAAAGCTGATTTTGGTCCTCTCTTCCACTAATAAATTATCCTATTAGTCTGTTTCCTGTGCTTTCTGCTTTACTTACTTGGGGACTTCTGCATACAAAATTGGCAGAATGAATAATTCAGTCTGACCCTCTGTTAAGGACAGTTAGAGAAACTGGAGGAAAAAAATTCCTGTTTTGAAGACATTGGTAAGCTAACAACATAGTAAAGATTTCCCAGGCTGAAGCGACTGCAGTTGTTACAAATCATTTTACACTGCAACAAACCTGAGTTGCTTGGTTGAGTGAGGCACAGCGTAAAAGATACACACCTGGGACGTCTTCTGCCAGAGACCAGAAAACCAGTCAAGACTGTTAGGGTCCTGTGAAAATAATAGAGGTATCAACACTGGACAATTTGACCATCAAAAAGAGTAATGACTAAAGTGAATTAAAAACACATCAGATACATAAACTTTTGTGAGTTCATAATGATGCTCCTTAAAAAAAAAATACTAGTTGGAGGTTGATAAGGTCCTAACTTGTTCTTTGAAAAAATTTAAAGGGAAAGAAACATTATTATGCCTTTTTTAACCCAGTTTTATTTCAGGGTAACTAAATGGTTGAATGAAGGAGAGTTTTTCAATATGGAATAACTATAGCTAATAAATTCGGAGAAGGCAATGGCAACCCACTCCATGGATGGAGGAGCCTGGTAGGCTGCAGTCCATGGGGTCGCTAGAGTCGGACACAACTGAGCGACTTCACTTTCACTTTTCACTTTCATGCCTTGGAGAAGGAAATGGCAACCCACTCCAGTGTTCTTGCCTGGAGAATCCCAGGGATAGGGGAGCCTGGTGGGCTTCAGTCTATGGGGTCGCACAGAGTCGGACACGACTGAAGCGACTTAGCAGATAGCTAATAAATATAGCAGGGATGATGCAGTTAGAAAAACCAATGTTTTGTAATATCTAATGAAGTAATAGATTCCAGCAAAGATCATAGCTTCCTGAACCATGAGGTCAAAGGTTGATAAGGAACTTTGCATTGGATGGATCAGGCCAATGACACTTGAATCCACTGATTAATCTAAACATCACCAGAACTGGGTCAAGCAGGCACTATATCCTTCCCAGTGTGATGCAATCAGGAGTATATAGCCCTCCCCCTAAGATATAATCTTACCAAAGAAAATTGAACCTCAATCTGTTTAAACTTCTCTAGCTACCAGTTTACAGGGGATACAAGGAGTAAATAAATATTTTAAATGACACCATGAAAACACAGTAAGTCAAATTTAGAATGTTCGAAATTCTGTGACAAATACCCACTTTTTAAAGTAAGTGAAAATGTGAAAGAAAAAAGGAGAGAACTGTTATGAATGTTAAAAGACTTAGAAATCTTATCAGCCAAATGCAGCTGTTGGACTTTGTTCATATTTTGACTTAAATAAACTAGTTACAAAAACACAGTTTCTTTGACTATCAGGAAAAATTGAACATGGATAGAGTTATTAGATGGTATTAAGAAATGCTTGATTTTATTAAATGCAGTAATGGTATTGTGGGTTTGTTTTAAAAAGTCCTTATCTGTTAGGATATATGCTGAAGTATTTTTGCAGGTAAAATATTTCATAAGGAGAGTATGAAATTAAAGCAGGCCTTGCATGGATTGCAGCCCAGCTTCCAGTTGTCTGGGCAGCCATGTGCCCAGAAAAACATGAAAATTTCTGACATTGCATTTTAGGTTGCTTATATCCCCAAATGCCTGATGGAAGCAAATAGAAGTATTCTCAGGAGAAATATGACATTCTAGGTCTCAAATTATTTGCATAACCTGTCTTGCAAATGTGAAGTTAACCTAATGGGGTTTATAGAATAACATATTCTACAGCTGAAGAAAACATTTTCTTTTCAAGCACATGGAACATTTACAGAAATCAAGGAAGAAGTGAAATCGTACTGTTGTCTTACCACAGTGCAGTCAAACTAAACTCTGTCACTGTTTCCATTGTTTCCCCATCTATTTGCCATGAAGTGATGGGACCAGATGCCTTGATCTTTGTTTTTTGAATGTTGAGTTTTAAGCCAGCTTTTTCACTCTCCTCTTTCACCTTCATCAAGAGACTCTTTTTAGTTCCTCTTCACTTCTGCCATAAGGGTGGTGTCATCTGCATGTCTGAGGTTATTGATATTTCTCCCAGCAATCTTGATTCCAGCTTCATCCAGCCCTGCATTTCACATGATGTACTCTGCATAGAAGTTAAATAAGCATACAGTATATAACCTAACCAGTCTGTTGTTCCATGTCTGGTTTTAACTGTTGCTTCTTGACCTGCATACAGGTTTCTCAGGAGGCAGTTAAGGTGGTCTGGCATTCCCATTGCTTTAAGAATTTTCCATAGTTTGTTGTGGTCCACACAAAGGCTTTAGCGTAGTCAATGAAGCAGAAGTAGATGTTTTTCTGGAATTCTCTTGCTTTTTTAGTGATCCAGTGGATGCTGGCAGTTTGTTCTCTGGTTACTCTGCCTTTTCTAAATCCAGCTTGAACACTTGAAAGTTCTCGGTTCACATACTGTTAAAGCCTAGCTTGGAGAATTTTGAGTATTACTTTGCTAGCGCGTGAAATGAGTGCAGTTGTGTGGTAATTTGAACATTCTTTGGCATTGTCTTTCTTTGGGATTGAAAGGAAAACTGACCTTTCCAGTCCTGTGGCCGCTACTGAGTTTTCTAAATTTGCTGGCATAGGACATCAAGCCAGTCAATCCTAAAGGAAATCAGTCCTGAATATTCAATGGAAGGACTGATGCTGAAGCTGAATCTCCAATACTTTGGCCACCTGATGCGAAGAGCCAGCTCTTTAGAAAAGATCCTGATGCTGGGAAAGATTGAAGGTGGGAGGAGAAGGGCACAACAGAGGACGAGATGGTTGGATGTATTACCTATTCAAGTGACATGAATTTGAGCAAGCTCCGGGAGATAGCGAAGGACAGGGAAGCCTGGCGTGCTGCAGTCCATAGGGTTGCAAAGAGTCCGACAAGACTGAACGACTGAACAACAACAACAACATGACTAGTAATTCCCCTGGACTGAATAATGCAGGTGAATTTCTTCATGTCCTCAGAGTAGGGACTTCTAAAACAGGGTACAAAATACATAGATATAAAGGGAAAGATTGATGAAAAATTGACATAAGAAATTGAAAAGGCATTTTCATTACCTAGGTCAATGGTTAGCACACTTTTTTCTGTGAAGGGCCAGTTGCTCTGGCGGTACTGTCTTCTCCCAGCTACTTACCTCTGCCTTTGCAGCATGAAAGCAGACAAAGGACAGTATTTTAATGACGTGTAATAAGTGAAACTTTATATACAAAAGTAGAGAGCGGGACAGAATTAGCATGTGGAGCATAGTTTGTGCCTTCTTGATATAGATCATCAAATAATGAAAAGATATGCCTTACCATGAGAGAAGATATTTGCAATACATATAACTGACAAAGGAGTTTTATCCACGATGAACTGGCAAATCAGTATGAAAAAGGTCAACAACCCAGCTCAGAGAATTGGCAGGAGGCTTGAACAGGTACTTTTCTAAAGAGGAAATACAAATGTCCAGTAAACAGATGTTAATATGCTATGCTTTGTTAGTTATCAGGGATATGCAAATTAAACCACAATACATGAATGTGTTAGTCAGTCACTCATATCCAACTCTGCGACCCCATGGACTGTAGCCCACCGGGCTCCTCTGTCCATGGAGTTCTCCAGGAAAGAGTACTGAAGGGGGTTACCATTCCCTCCTCCAGGGGATCTTCCCGACCCAGCCCAGTTCACTTAAAGATGGAGAGAACTAAGCGTTTATGAGCCTGGGGAGCAGCAGGGGCTTCATGCCGTATGTTGATGACACACGTGCTCTGACAGAGCCATTCTCCCAGGTTTACTCTGTGTATGAACCAGAGGACACGTGTAGTGATGTTACTCAAACTCGTAATGTTCATAATTGTCTCCAGCTAGAGACAGCAGAAGTGTCCTTTAACAATAGAATGTTTTAAACTGGTTAATTCACAAAGTGGAATAATTCATAAACTGAAATGTTAGATGACAATGAAAAGAAGTATGCAATTACATTCCATAGTATGTTTGAACCTCACTAATATAACTTTGAGTAACAGAAACCAGTCACAAAAGAATGAACATTATATGATTCTACTTATATAAAATTTGGAAATAAGCAAAATTAAATAATACTTAATGTAATATATGTTAATGTATTATATATAATATAATAAAAATTTAATATAGTTATAAGGATGCTTAATTGAATGGTAAAAGTGAAAAGACAAGTAAAGAGATGATTTTCATGAAAATTAGGATGGAAAAGTCTCTCTTACCAACTTCAGCTTTCAAGGAGGATGTGGTTAATTGAGCCAGGCCAGTGATTCCACTGTAGTAAGAAAGGTAAAACTGGAAAGGTTTCAGAGCTCCTGTTCTTAAAAGCATCCGAAAATGGAAGCAGTTTTGGAACAGGAGTTGATTAATCTTATCTCTGTATCTGCTACAGCTCTTGGTGCCCTGCCTTTCACATGGCTAGTTCAGTTAGTATTGAATGAATGAAAAGAGAGTGAGAGGGAAAAGGCACACACCTGGATGGAAGGTGGAGAGAAGTGTTCGCTGCTTCCCATAGTCAAACTTTAAGCAGAAAGGGCTATATTATCTAGTTACCCAAGGGAGAAAGACTTGTCACATTGTATCCTTCATAGGACCCTAAGACATGCTATGAGAATTTGATATTCTTGCTTAAGTCATTTCTTAAATATGCATGTATATGATATGTGGTATGCATTTTAAGACACACCCATTATTTATAATGTTGTGGGGAATTAAATTTTTCTGTCTTCTAGTCTTACCTATTTATACTTTGCTCATAATGAAATTTTCGGGAAACTACTGATGCTGGTTCATTACCTTCAGAATCCTAGAAATTTAGCACAAGAAAAGACTGAATATAGAATTTGCTATTTCCTTGTGATTAGATTGAGTTTTATGTTTTTAATAAGAATATCACAGAAGTGATCTTATGTCCTCCTCAGTGCATCATATTGGGAGGTGCATAATACTGCTGTGTCTTGTTACTAGTGGTTTAACCTTGATCTCTTGGTTAACCTGTTGGCTAGAATTTCTCCACTTTGTATTTTCCCCTTGTAATTGATAAGTGTTTTGGAGATACTTTGAAGCTATGTCACTATGCTGTTTCTTTTCACTTCACATGTTGGGCATCCATTGGTAGATCTTGCCTTCAACAGTAATTAACAGTGATTTTGGAGCCCAGAAAAATAAAGTCTGACACTGTTTCCACTGTTTCCCCATCTATTTCCCATGAAGTGATGGGACCAGATGCCATGATCTTCATTTTCTGAATGTTGAGCTTTAAGCTTACTTTTTCACTCTCCTCTTTCACTTTCATCAAGAGGCTTTTTAGTTCCTCTTCACTTTCTGCCATAAGGGTGATGTCATCTGCATATCATATTTCTCCCGGCAGTCT
>NW_011494796.1:5353882-5366587 GCF_000754665.1 Bison bison bison | reverse complement strand
CAGTCTTGATTCCAGCTTGTGTTTCTTCCAGTCCAGCGTTTCTCATGATGTACTCTGCATATAAGTTAAATAAACAGGGTGACAATATACAGCCTTGATGAACTCCTTTTCCTATTTGGAACCAGTCTGTTATTCCATGTCCGGTTCTAACTGTTGCTTCCTGACCTGCATACAAATTTCTCAAGAGGCAGATCAGGTGGTCTGGTATTCCCATCTCTTTAAGAATTTTCCACAGTTTATTGTGATCCACACAGTCAAAGGCTTTGGCATAGTCAATAAAGCTTCTGAAGGAGATCAGCCCTGGGATTTCTTTGGAAGGAATGATGCTAAAGCTGAAACTCCAGTACTTTGGCCACCTCATGCGAAGAGTTGACTCATTGGAAAAGACTCTGATGCTGGGAGGGATTGAGGGCAAGAGGAGAAGGGGACGACAGAGGATGAGATGGCTGGCTGGCATCACTGACTCGGTGGATGTGAGTCTCAGTGAACTCCGGGAGTTGGTAATGGACAGGGAGGCCTGGCGTGCTGCGATTCATGGGGTCGCAAAGAGTTGGACACGACTGAGCGACTGATCTGATCTGATGACTTCACTTTGACTTTTCACTTTCATGTGTTGGAGAAGGAAATGGCAACCCACTCCAGTGTTCTTGCCTGGAGAATCCCAGGGACGGCGGAGCCTGATGGGCTGCCATCTATGGGGTCACACAGAGTTGGACACGACTGACGCAACTTAGCAGCAGCAGCATGCTAATTATGCCATTTGTATTTCCTTCATTGTTTCTACATTTATTAATTGGAATTCTGTAAAGAATTCTTCCTCTTTTATATATTCATGCCAATAAGAACTCTCAGATATTTATTTTATTCTATGGGTCATAATCCAATGCTGTTACTATTTTGTTGTTCAGATTGTTCCATTGTTAGCCATTGAGAGCTCCTTCTGGTTGGCTCCTGTGTCTTTTTGAAACATGCCTATCTTTTTTTGAGCACTTCCTTATTTTCTGGCATCATAAGTAGTTCCAGGATCGTTCTGTTCTTCCTTTGGAGAGTGGTATTTGGAAACTGAGATCTGGGTGTTAAGTGTGCTCTCTACTACTGAGGTGATGGATGTTGTTGATGTAGCTTCTATTTGCGATTGTTGCATTTATCATTGTTTGTACATGTTTCTTGGTGTTTATGTGTGAGAGCTTTTCTAAGGCACTGCTTCCCAATCCTTTTCATGTCATGGCACACACTGAAAATGGTGTTTTTCCGGCACGCTGACATTAAACTGGAGGCGACTGGGAGCCCTGGGCAGAGCTGCTCAGATGAAAGGTTACCCTGAGGGCACAAGGGAAGAGTTGCTCCTACCTAGGGTGCGCTCATCAGAGTAGAATTGCTGGTTTGGGGGAATGTATATGACTCTCCATAGGGGTTGTAACAATTCACACTCCCACCTAGAGAGAGTTGCCAGTAACATTTTATCCTGAAACTTGCCTTTGTGAAACTTTAAATTATTTGCCAATAAATAGGTATGAATTCACTTTCAGTCATGATTTTGTCAGCTATCAAGTTAGCTATCCTTCCCACTTTTAAACCACTTGCATATTTGAAAAGCAAGTCCTCAATATCTTTGTAAAAGTAACCAATAAAAATGTCTAACAGGGTAGGATACAGATACAGAAGAAACCTGTAATACTTTACATCAGTGGTGTTTTGGTTTTTTTTTGGGGGGGGGACTGAGTCGAAAAAACGTATACTTTATATTTTGATAGAGAATTGCCAGTTTGTTTTCCAGCAAGACATTCCTAATTTAAACACCCGATTCACTTTGTACAATAGAAACGAACACTACATTGTAAAGCAGCTATACTCCAGTGAAAGTCACTCAGTCATGTCTGACTCTTTGTGACCCCCATGGACTATAAAGTCCATGGAATTCTCCAGGCTAGAATACTGGAGTGGGTAACCTTTCCCTTCTCCAGGGGATCTTCCCAATCCAGGGATTGAACCCAGGTCTCTCGGGTTGCAGGCAGATTCTTTACCAGCTGAGCCACCAGGGAAGCACAAGAATACTGGAGTGGGTAGCCTATCCCTTCTCCAGGGGAACTTCCCAAACCAGGGATCAAACTGGGGTCTCCTGCATTGCAGGCAGATTCTTTACCAACCGAGCTATGCGGGAAGCCCATACTCCAGTAGAAATTCATTAAACATTTTTTCCCCCTGGACAAAGAAGGATAGGTCATTATTTTTTTTGTTAAGTTTATTGAAATGCAATTAATGTGCAGTAAAACATATCCTTTTTAGAATAGATTTTGATGAATTTGACATGAACCCATCACTGGAATCAAGAAATAGAACATTTCCGTTGCCTCAAAATGTTCCCTTGTGTCCTTTTGTTTTTTTTTTCCTTAATGTATATATTTTATTGAAGTATAGTTGACTTACAAGGTTTCAGGTTCACAACAAGTTGATTCAGTTTTACATATATACACACACATTCTTGAGTTTATTTTCCGTTATAGGTTATTACAAGATACTGACTATAGTTGTAGTAAACCTTTGTTGTTTGTTGCATATCTATTTTTTTAATTAGAAATCTAGCATTCTATTCATACTAAGTCAAACAAGTGGAGTCAAAATATCATAAGTTTTTTAGTTAGACACATCAGTGGTTTTAATGCTGGAATCTTGATGTATTATCTTTATGGTCTTCTAATGTAGTAACCTTGTCAAAAAGCCAATGAAGTTAGATTGTTTTAGTTTGTTATTAGTAGCTCAGTCTGAGCTGGATACTAATTAGTACCACATCCCTTTTGGTAAACATTTTATAACAGGTTTATTGAGATATAATTTACTACATACCATAAAATTTGTGATATAAAGATTCAAGATATTTCAAATGGCAATTCCTAATTATTAGTGAATTTAACAGTTGTGCCACCATCATCACGATCCACTTCTAAAACGCTTCCATCATCACCAAAACTTCCCTCACGCTTAATTGTAGTCAGTCCGCTCTCACTCTCTGACACAGTTTCTGACCTTCTTTCTGCCTCTCTTGTTTTGCTTTTTATAGCGATTTCATATGAATGGAATCATACAATATAGAATTTTGCGTCTGGGTACTTTCACTTAGTTTAATGTTTTTGAGGTTAATTCATGTAGTTGCATGCTTGGTAGTTCATTTCTTTTCGTAGAGCTGATTTATATTTTATTGTAGGGATATACCATATTTTCTTTAACCATTTGGCAACTGATAGATACTTGGTCTGTTTCCAGTTTTTGGCAGGTGTGAATAGTGCCATTAGAGACATTTGTATACAAATCTTTGGGTGGACATATGTATTCATCTTTCTTGGCTAAATAAACTGCAAGTGGAATTTCTGAGTCTTTCATAAGCATTTGTTTACCTTTGTAAGAAACCATCAAACTCTTTTCAAAAGTGTCTTTATTATTTCATGATCTCATCAACAGTGTGTGTGAGAATTCTATTTTTGCCACATCATCACCACCACTTCGGAGAAGGCAATGGCACCCCACTCCAGTACTCTTGCCTGGAAAATCCCATGGTTGGAGGAGCCTGATAGGCTGCAGTCCATGGGGTCGCTAAGAGTTGGACACGACTGAGCAACTTCACTTTCCCTTTTCACATGCATTGGAGAAGGAAATGGCAACCCACTCCAGTGTTCTTGCCTGGAGAATCCCAGGGACGGGGGAGCCTGGTGGGCTGCCGTCTTTGGGGTCGCACAGAGTCGGAAACAACTGAGGCGACTTAGCAGCAGCATCACCACTTGGTATTGTCAGTCTTTTGATTGTAGTCTTTCTGGTGGTGTCTCATTGTGGTTTTAAGTTGAATTTCTCTAATCACTAATGATGTTGAGCATCTTTTTATATGAAAACTTTCTATTATTATGTATTCTTTGGTGAAGTACTCACATCTTAACTGTTTTATTCATCCTCTACTTGAATTTTTATATTCTTTATGTATTTCAGATACAAATCCTTTATCAAATGTATGAATTATTTTCTCTCAGTCTGTGACTTGCCTTTTCATTTTCTTAATGGTGTATTTTGAAGACCAAAAGTATTTTTTATAAAACCCAGTTTGTAAATTTTTCCTAAATTCTTTTGTGAACATATATTCAATCTGCTCAAATTTCATTTGACTTTATGTGATGTAAGGCTATGGTCTTAAGTTTATTTTTGAATATGGATATATTGAAGTATTCTAGCACCATTTATTGAAAAGACTTTCTTTTCCTAATTGTCTTGGTACTTGTGTTTAAAATAAGTCTTGAAATCAGGTAGTATCAGTCCTCAAACTTGATTCTTCTTTACAAAATTGCTTTGCCTATTTTGGGTCTTTTCATTTCCATATAAATATTAGGATTAGCTTATAAATTTTCTTTAGGATTGGTACTGTTTATTTAAAAATGCTTCACAAAATCTATGAATGATAAATGGTACCTGTTTTTCTCACTGTATAAAGATTTTAAGTGACTAATTAAATTTATTGTTTTAATTCTATTGAGATTTCCTATTTCTTTAGTCTCTTGCATAATTTTTTAGGAATTTGTCCATTTTTGTCTATGTTGTCTATTTTTTTGCATAAAATTATTTTCTGTTTCATTACAATTATTTTAATTTCTGTAGAATAATTCTTATTTTGGTAATATGTGTTCTGTTTCTTACTCTCCCTCTATCTCTGTTACTCCCGTTTTCTTCAGTGCAGTTCAGTCGCTCAGTCATGTCTGACTCTTTGCGACCCCATGAACCGCAGCACGCCAGGTCTCCCTGTCCATCACCAGCTCCCGAAGTCCACCCAAACCCATGTCCATTGAGTCAGTGATGCCATCCAACCATCTCATCCTCTGTCGTCCCCTTCTCCTCCTGCCCTCAATCTTTCCCAGCATCAGTGTCTTTTCAAATGAGTCAGCTCTTCGCATCAGGTGGCCAAAGTATTGGAGTTTCAGCTTCAGCATCAGTCCTTCCAATAAACACCCAGGACTGATCTCCTTTAGAATGGACTGGTTGGATCTCCTTGTAGTCCAAGGGACTCTCAAGAGTCTTCTCCAACACCACAGTTCAAAACCATGAATTCTTCGGCACTCAGCTTTCTTTATAGTCCAACTCTCACATCTATACATGTCTGCTGGAAAAACAATAGTTTTGACTAGACGGACCTTTGTGGACAAAGTAATGTCTCTGCTTTTGAATATGCTGTCTAGATTGGTCATAACCTTCCTTCCAAGGAGTAAGCGTCTTTTAATTTCGTGGCTGCAGTCACCATCTGCAGTGATTTTGGAGCCCAGAAAAATAAAGTCAGCCACTGTTTCCACTGTTTCCCCATCTATTTGCCATGAAGTGATGGGACTGGATGCCATGATCTTAGTTTTCTGAATGTTGAGCTTTAAGCCAACTTTTTTCACTCTTCTCTCTCACTTTCATCGAGAGGCTCTTTGGTTCCTCTTCACTTTCTACCATAAGGGTTAGTTAGTCTAGCTAAATGTTTTCCAGTTTTGTTGATCTTATAAAAGTGCCAACTTTTGGATTCATTGGCTTTCTCTGTTATTTTTCAGTTTTATATTTTATGGATCATTGCTCTTATCTTTATTATTTCCTTCCCTCTGCTCTTTTTGGGTTTGATTTGCTTTTCTTACTCTAGCTTCTTGAGGTGTGAGCTTACATTATATGGTTTTAGATCTTTCTTGCTAGTGAAAGTGTTTAAACATATAGATTTTCCTATTTAAGGACTATTTAGCTGCTTCTCATAAATTTTGATGTTGTATCTTTCTTTCCATTTGATTCAAGATATTTTCGGATTTTCTTCATTATTTCTTCTTTGACCCATGAGTTATTTAGAAGTGTTGTTGTTCAATTTCCATATGTTTGGGAATTTCTGAAATTTCTCTTTTTTGTTGATTTCCAGTATAATTCTGTCATGCTGTGCTGTGCTTAGTCACTCAGTCATGTTCAACTCTTTGTGACCCCAAATGTAGCCTACCAGGCTCCTCTGTCCCTGAGGATTCTCCAGGCAAGAAGACTGTATGGTCAGAGAATATTCTTGTATGTTTTCAGTGTTTTTAAAAGTTTAGTAAGGCTTGTTTTATAGTCCAACACAGAGACTGGCAAACTATAGCCCTGAAGCCAACTTTAGCCTATAGACTTTTTTTTTAAATGACCTACAAGGTAACAATGATTTGTACGTTTTGAAGGGTACTTACATTTGAAGAGACAAAGAAGATTATTATATAATGATAAAGGTGCTAATCCTAAAAAATACAACAGTTGTAAATATTTATGTACCTAATACTGGAACACCTAAATTATATAAAACAAAACTAACAGATTAAAAGGAGAATTAATAGTAATACAGTAATAGCTGGGGAATTTACTGTCTCACTCTCACTCTTACTGTGATCATGCTCACAAGTACCCTTCCTGTTTATTAGTGTTAAAGTCAAGAGTATTTGGAATAGCTGCAACAGTGTTTTGCATTGTACTTCATTTGCAAAAATTAAGAATAGCCTTCTCTACTTTTTGCAAACAATTAATATTCCATATTAGATTCTCAAAGACTTTGATATGGTGAGTCTATTAAAACAAGAAATTGTCTTTTATCCTTTCATGACTCCGACCTGAATTCCCAATTGCTCCCTTTGTTTTACATGTAACTCTTAGCACAATTTCAGCTGTTTAAACATTTAGCATCTCTTGAGTATGTGTGTTGAGCTATTGACTCTGACAGCTGATTCAGTAACAAGTTTCATGCTGTCATTCACACTCACTACTTATACTGCCATAGTGACAATGTGGAGAAAACAAGCGACCATGTGTGTCTGGGAAACATTATACACTTGTACGTTGTTTTATACTGATTCTGTGGCATTTCTGAGTTCTGTGTTTGTTTCACAGAAAAAATAAATAACACTAATAAAACAATCAGAAGGTAAGAGGTTTACTCTCAGTACTTAAGAGTCACCTGACCTATGGCCAGTAGACCTACATGACCAAATTCATTTGCTAGAGTAATAAGTTTTCAAAAGCCAATTTTTTTCCCCAGTATTTTTTCTCTGAGAAACTGCCAGTATCATGAACGTGAGAACAATAGAGGAGAAAGCAACGTTTAGTTGTGTTTGTATTATCTAGAGAAGCAGTGTAGAAGCAGGCACCATCTTCAGAAAAATGAAAATGAAAGAATAACATACCAGAATGTATGGGATATAGACAAAGAAGTTACAAGAGGGAAGTTTATAGCAATAAATGCCTGCTCTAAAAACTAGCGAAGATCCTCCCAAAGCTTTAAGGAACTAGCAAATCGAAGGCAAACTGACCCTAAATTTAGCAGAAGAAAGGAAATAAAGATTAGAGCACATATAAATAAAATAGAGAACAACAACAAGCAACAGAAAAGATTAACCAAAGAGTTTGGTTCTTTGAAAAGAAAAATAAATTGACATACTCTTAGACTAACCAAGGAAAAAAGAAAAAAAGACCCAAATCAACAAAATTATAGATGAAAAAGGAGACATTACAACTGATACCACAGAAGTTTAAAGGATCAGAAGATGTTACTATGAACAGCTACATTCCAGCAAACTAGACAACCTAGAAGAACCGGGAAGAGCCTAAGAAGCATACAACTTTCCAAGGCTAAATAAGGAAGAAACAGGAAATCTAGAAATGGGCCAATTACTAGTAAGGAGATTGAATCAGTAATCAAATATCTCCCAACGAAGAAAAGCCTAGGATTAGATGGCCTCACTAGTGAATTTTACCAAATATGTAAGGAAGAATTAACACTAATCCTTCTCAAGCTCTCTTAAAATATTGAAGAGGTGGGAACACTTCCAAACTTGATTTACAAGGACAGCATCATGCTTGATGCCTAATCAAGGACACTGTTAGAAAAGAAAACTAAAATATCCTTGATGACTGTAGGTGCAAAAATTATCAATAAAATATTAGCAAACTGAATTAAGCAGCATGAAAAGGATCACTCATTATGATCCAGTGGAATTTATCCCTGGGATGCACAGCTGGTTCAACATATCCAAATTAATCAATGTGATTTATAACTTTACTAAAATGAAAGAGAAGAATCACTCAGGCCAGACAACCAGCAGGGAGGGAAGTCAGCTTATAAGCTGCTTAAAGTCTTTCTAAATAAACAGTTTACCAGTAAACATAATCCTTGCCTTCCCACCACAGGGACAAGACCCAGTTCTACCCACCAGTGAGCAGGAACCAGTCTCTCCCACCAGGAAGCCTGCGCAAAACTCTTAGACAGCCTCATCCACCAGGGGGCAGACAGCAGAGGCAAGAATAGCTACACTCCTGCAGCTTAAGGAATGGAAACCACAATTACAGAAAGTCAGACAAAATGAGACAGCAGATTAAAGAGCAAGATAAAACCCTAGAAGAACAACTAAGTGATGTGGAGATAGGCAATCTACCAAAAAAAAGAAAAATTTACAGTAATGATACTCATAGTAAAGGTGATTCTCAAGACCTTGGAAGAAGAATGGAAGGATAGGTCGAGAAGATATAAGAAAAGTTTAACAGAGACCTAGAAGACTAAAGAACAAACGGAGATTAATAATATGATAACTGAAACGGAAAATAAATTAGAATAGCTCAATAGCAGAATAACTGAGGCAAAAGAATGGATAAATCGCCTGCAAGACACAATGGTAGAAACCACTCCCTTAGAACAAGGATAACAGAATGAAAAGAAATGAGGACAGTCTAAGAGACCTCTGGGACAACAATAAATGCACAGACGTTCACATTATAGGGGTCCTAGAAAAAGAGTGAGAGAAAGAAAGCAGTTGAAGGGATAACTGAAAAATTCCCTAACATGGAAAAGAAAACAGTCACTCATGTACAGGAAGCAAAGAGAGTCCCAGGCAGGATAAACCCAAGAAGGAACACATCGGGACTTATAGTAATCAAATTGGCAAAAATTAAGGACAGAGGAAAAAAAAATCAAAAGCATCAAGGGGTAAGCAACAAATAACATACTAGGGAATTCCCGTAAGGTTATCAACTGCTTTCTCAGCAGAAACTCTGCAGGCCAGAGTGGCACAATATATTTAAAGTGCTGAAAAGGAAAAACCTACAACCAAGAATATTCCACTCAGCAGGGCTAATTCAGATTTGATGGAAAAATAAAAAATTTTATAGTGAAGCAAAAGCTAAGAGAATTCAGCACCACCGGAGAGCTTTGCAACAAATGCTAAAGGAACTTGAGGTGGAAAAGAAAACATCACAACTAAAAACAAGAAAATTACAAAATTACTCACCAGTAATGGTAAACATACAATAAAGGTAGAAAATCATCCCTACACAGGTATGTCAAAGACTGCAATTGTGAGGAGAGTACAAATATAGGATATTGAAAATGCATCTGAAATTAAAAGACTAGCAACTTAAAACAATCTTTTTATATACCGACTGCTATATCAAGACCTTGTGGTAACCAAACCAAAAATCTATAATAGATACACACACGAAAAAAAAAAGGAATCCAAACACAGTACTGAAGTTAGGTATGAAACCACAACAGAGAACAAAAGAGGAAGGAAAGAAAAAAAGACCTACAAAAACAAATCCAGAACAATTAACAAAACGGAAGTAAGAACATGGTGGTGGTTTAGTCGCTAAGTCATATCCAACTCTTATGACTCCATGGACTGTAGCCTGCCGGGCTCCTCTGTTGATGGGATTCTCCAGCCAAGAATACTGGAATGGGTTGCCGTGCCCTCCTCCAGGGGATTTTGCTGACCAAGGGATCAAACCCCAGTCTCCTGTCCTGCAGGCAGATTCTTTACCCACTGAGCTGTGAGGGAAGCCCAAGTAAGAACATCCATATAGATAATGACCTTAAATGTAAACATTAAATGCTCCAATAAAAAGACACAGACTAGCTGAATGTATACAAAAAGAAGGCAGACAAAAGCAGATGTATACATGCTGTCTACAAGAGATCCACTTCAGGTCTAGGAACACATGAACCCAAAGTGAAGGGATAGAAAAAAGGTATTCCATGCAAATGCAAACCAGAAGAAAGCTGGAGTAGCAATACTCATATCAGATAAAATAGACTTTAACATAAAGACTGTTACAAGAGACAAAGAAAAACACTACTTAATGATCAAGAGATCAATGCAAGAATAATCTATAATAATTGTAAATATATATGCACCCAACATAGGAGTACCTCAATATCTAAGACAGATACTAATGGCCATAAAAAGAGAAATCAACAGTAACACAGCAATAGTGGGGGACAGTAGCACCCTAACCTCATCAATGAACAGATCATCCAGATGTAAAATCAATAAGTAAGCATAGGCCTTAAATGATACGTTAAACCAGATGGACTTAATTGATATTTATAAAGCATTCCATCCAAAAGCAGTGGAATACACATTCTTCTGAAGTGCACATGAAACATTCTCCAGGATTGATCACATGCTGGGCCACAAAGTGAGCCTTGGTAAATTTTAAAAAGTTTACATGATATCAAGCATATTTTCCAACCACAATGCTATAAGAATACAAATCAGCTATAAGGAAAAAAGCTGTAAAAATTAAACATGTGGAGGCTAAACAATAGGCCACTAAACAACTAATGGATCACTGCTAAACAGCTAATGAACACTGAAGAAATCAAGGAGGAAATTAAAAAATACCTAGGGACAAATGAAAGTAAAAGCAAATGATCCAAAACCTATGGGATGCAGCAAAAGCAGTAATAAGAAGGTAGTTTATAGCAATAAAATCTTAGGAAACAAGAAAGATCTCAAATAAACAATTTTATCTTATACCTAAAGCAACTAGATAAAGAAGAACGTACAAAATCCACAGTTACAAAGAAAGAAATTGTAAAGATCAGAGCAGAAATAAATGAAATAGGGATGAAGAAAACAATAGAAAAGATCAATGAAACTAAAACCTGGTTATTTGAAAGCATAAATAAAATTGGTAAACCTTTAGCCAGACTCATCAAGAAAAATGGGAGAAGGCTCAAGTCAGAATTAGAAATGAAAATGGAGAAGTTACACAGCATGGAAATACAAAGGATCATGAGAGAAATCTAGGACCGGATGGCTCCACAGGTGAATTCTATCAAACATTTAGAGAAGAATACCTGTCCTTCTGAAACTCTTCCAAAAAACTGCAGAGGAAGGAACACTCCCATCATCACACTGGTATCAAAAGTAGACAGTGATACCACAAAAAAGAAAATTATACACCAATATCAGTGATGAACATAGAGGCAAAAATCCTCATTAAAATACTAGGAAACCAATTCCAACAAAATATTAGAAAGGTCATACACCATGTTCAGATGGGATTTATCCCAGGGACACAAGAATTTTTCAGTATGTACAAATCACAGTGTGATACACCACATCAACAAATTGAAGAATAAAAAACGCATCATCTCAATAAATTCAGAAAAAACTTTTGACAGAATTCAACACCTATTTATGGTTAAAAATCTCCATAAAGTGCATATAGAGGGAACATGTGCTATGCTGTGCTTAGTCACTTCAGTCGTGTCTGACCACTTGTGACCCTCTGGACGGTAGTCTGCCAGGCTCCTCTGTCCATGAGATTCTCCAGGCAAGATTACTGGAGTGGGTTGCCATGCTCTCCTCCAGGGGATCTTCCTAACACAGGGATTGAACCCATATCTCCTGCGTCTCCTGCATTGCAGGTTACTGCTGAGCCAGTGGGGAAGCCCCATAGAGGGAGCATACCTCAACATAATAAAGACCATATTATAACAGACCTACAGCTATCATCTTACCCAGTGAGGAAAAGCTGAAGGCACTTCCTCTAAGATCAGGAACAAGAAAAGGATGTCCACTCTTGCCACTTTTATTCAACATAGTTTTGGAAGTCCTAGCCATGCAATAAGAGAAGAAAAAGAAATCAAAGGAATCCAAATTGGAAAAGAAGTGAAACTGTTGCTATTTGTAGATGATATGATGCTATACATTAAAAAAGTTCTAAACATGGTACCTGAAGAGTACTAGAGCTCATCAATGAATCTGGTAAAGTTGCAGGATACAAAGTTAATACACAGAAATCTGTTGTGTTTCTATATACTAATAATGAAAAATCAGAAAGAAAAATTAAAGAAACCACCCCCATTTACCATCACATCAAAAAGAATAAAATACTTAGGAATAAACCCACTTAAAGATGCAAAAGACTTGCACTCCAAAGACTATAGATACTGATGAGAGAAATCAAAGATGACACAAACAGATGGAAAGATATACCATGTTCTTGAATTGGAAGAATCACTATTGTCAAAATGACTATAATACCCAAGGCAGTCTACTAATTCAATGCAATCCTTATCAAATTATCAGTAATGTATTTCACAGAACTATAACAAAAAATGTTTGCATAAAAGACCCCCAAATAGCCAAAGCAATCTTGAGAAAGGAAAACACAGCTAGAGGTGTCAGGCTCTCTGACTTGAAACTATACTACAAAGCAGATCAGTGGAACTGGGTAGAAAGCCCAGAAATAAACTTCACACCTGTGGTCACTTCAGTTCAGTTCAGTCGCTTAGTCGTGTCTGACTCTTTGCGACCTCATGAATCACAGCACCCCAGGCCTCCCTGTCCATCATCAACTCCCGGAGTTCACTCAAACTCATGTCCATCGAGTCAGTGATGCCATCCAGCCATCTTATCC
>NW_011494796.1:5339511-5353762 GCF_000754665.1 Bison bison bison | reverse complement strand
GTTTCAGCTTTAGCATCCGTCCTTCCAAAGAAATCCCAGGGCTGATCTCCTTCAGAATGGACTGGTTGGATCTCCTTGCAGTCCAAGGGACTCTCAAGAGTCTTCTCCAACACCATAGTTCAAAAGCATCAATTCTTTGGCGCTCAGCTTTCTGCACAGTCCAACTCTCACATCCATACATGACCACTGGAAAAACCATAGCCTTGACTAGACGGACCTTTGTTAGCAAAGTAATGTCTCTGCTTTTCAATATGCTATCTAGGTTGGTCATAGGTCTTTTAATTTCATGGCTGCAATCACCAATTGCAGTGATTTTGGAGCCCCCCAAAATAAAGTCTGACACTGTTTCCACTGTTTCCCCATCTGTTTCCCATGAAGTGATGGGGCCAGATGCCATGATCTTAGTTTTCTGAATGTTGAGCTTTAAGCCAACTTTTTCACTCTCCTCTTTCACTTTCATCAAGAGGCTTTTTAGTTCCTCTTCACTTTCTGCCATAAGGGTGCTGTCATCTGCATATCTGAGGTTATTGATATTTCTCCCAGCAATCTTGATTCCAGCTTGTGCTTCTTCCAACCCAGTGTTTCTCATGATGTACTCTGCATATAAGTTAAATAAGCAGGGTGACAATATGCAGCCTTGATGTACTCCTTTTCCTATTTGGAACCAGTCTGTTGTTCCATGTCTAGTTCTAACTGTTGCTTCCTGACCTGCATATAGGTTTCTCAAGAGGCAGGTCAGGTGGTCTGGTATTTCCATCTCTTTCAGAATTTTCCACAGTTTATTGTGATCCACACAGTCAAAGGCTTTGATATAGTCAATGAAGCAGAAATAGATGTTTTTCTGGAACTCTCTTGCTTTTTCCATGATCCAGCGGATGTTGGCAATTTGATCTCTGGTTCCTCTGACTTTACTAAAACCAGCTTAAACATCTGGAAGTTCATAGTTCACGTACTGCTGAAGCCTGGCTTACAGAATTTTGAGCATTACTTTGCTAGCGTGTGAGATGAGTGCAATTGTGCAGTAGTTTGAGCATTCTTTGGCATTGCCTTTCTTTGGGATTGGAATGAAAACTGACCTTTTCCAGTCCTGTGCCCACTGCTGAGTTTTCCAAATGTGCTGGCATATTGAGTGCAGCACTTTCACAGCATCATCTTTCAGGATTTGGAATAGCTCAACTGGAATTCCATCACCTCCACTAGCTTTGTTCGTAGCGATGCTTCCTAAGGCCCACTTGACTTCACATTCCAGGATGTCTGGCTCTAGGTCAGTGATCCCACCATCGTGATTATGTGGGTCGTGAAGCTCTTTTTTGTACAGTTCTTCTGTGTATTCTTGCCACCTCTTCTTAATATCTTCTGCTTCTGTTAGGTCCATACCATTTCTGCCCTTTATCGAGCCCATCTTTGCATGAAATGTTCCCTTGGTATCTCTGATTTTCTTGAAGAGATCACTAGTCTTTCGCGATTCTGTTGTTTTCCTCTATTTCTTTGCATTGATCGCTGAGGAAGCCTTTCTTATCTCTCCTTGCTATTCTTTGGAACTCTGCTTTCAGATGCTTATATCTTTCCTTTTCTCCTTTGCTTTTCGCTTCTCTTTTCAGAGCTATTTGTAAGGCCTCCCCAGACAGCCATTTTGTTTTTTTGCATTTCTTTTCCATGGGGATGGTCTTGATCCCTGTCTCCTGTACAGTGTCATGAACCTCATTCCATAGTTCATCATGCACTCTGTCTATCAGATCTAGTCCCTTAAATCTATTTCTCACTTCCACTGTATAATCATAGGGGATTTGATTTAGGTCATACCTGAACGGTATAGTGGTTTTCCCCACTTTTTTCAATTTCAGTCTGAATTTGGCAATAAGGAGTTCATGATATGAGCCACAGTCAGCTCCCGGTCTTGTTTTTGCTGACTGTATAGAGCTTCTCCATCTTTGGCTGCAAAGAATATAATCAGTCTGATTTCTGTGTTGACCATCTGGTAATGTCCATGTGTAGGGTCTTCTCTTGTGTTGTTGGAAGAGGATGTTTGTTATGACAAGTGCATTCTCTTGGGAAAACTCTATTAGCCTTTGCCCTGCTTCATTCCGTATTCCAAGGCCAAATTTGCCTGTTACTCCAGGTGTTTCTTGACTTCCTACTTTTGCATTCCAGTCCCCTATAATGAAAAGGACATCTTTTTGGGGTGCTAGTTCTAAGTGTGGTCACTTAGTCTATAACAAATGAGGTCAGAGAATGGAGAAAAGACAGTCTCTTCAATAACTGGTTCTGAGAAAACTGGACAGCTACACACACACAAAAAGAAATTAGAATATTCTTAAACCCCCTATAAAAAATAAACTCAAAATGGATAAAGACCTAAATGTAAGACCAGATACTATAAAAGTCTTAGAGGAAAACATAGGCAGAACACTCTTTGACATAAATCACAGCAATATCTTTTTCATTATGCCTCCTATAGTAATGGAAATAAAAACAAAAATGAATAAACAGAACCTAATTAAACTCAAAAGGTTTTTCACAACAAAGGAAACCACAAACAAAAGAAAAACACAAACACAACGCAAAGAATGAGAGAAAATATTTGCAAACAATGTGATCAACAAGGTATTAATCCCCAAAATTTTTAAACAGCTCATGTGACTCAATATCAAAAAAATGAGCAACCCAATCAAAAAATGGACAGAAGATATACAGACGGCCAAGAAGCACATAAAAAGATGCTCAGCATCACTAATTACTAGAGAATTGTAAATCAGAACTATAATGAAGTATCAATTTACACCAGTCAGAGTGGCCATCATCAAGAGGTCTAAATAACAAATGCTAGAATGTGTGGAGAAAAGGAAACCCTCCGACACTGTTGTGGGAATGTAAATTGGTACAGCCACTATGGAGAACAGAATGTAAGTTCCTTAAAAAATGAAAAGTAGAGCCACCATATGATCCAGCAATCCCACTATTGAGCATATATCCTGAGATAGTGAAAAGATCCCTTCACCCCAATTTCATTGCAGCACTATTTACAGTAGCCAAGACACAAAAATTACCTGTATGTCCTTTTGATGGGAGGAATGGATAAAGAAGATGTGGTTCATATATACAATGGAATATTACTAAATCACTGAAAAGAACAAAATAATACCATTTACAACAACAGGGATGTACCTAAAGACTATTATACCAAGTGAAGTAAGTCAGAGAAAGACAAGTATCATACAATGTTGCTTATGTGCCGAATCTTTAAAAACTGATATAAATGAACTTATTTATAAAACAGAAGCAGACTCACAGAGAATGAACTTACAGATACTGGGAGGATGTGAGGCACGGAATGATAGATCGGGAGGGAGGTTGGGATTGATATATGCATGCTGCTATACTTAAAATAGGTAAGGAACTTCCATGGTGATCCAGTGGCTAAGACTCCATGCTCCCAGTGCAGTGGGGCCAGGTTTGATCCCTGGTCAGGGAACTAAGATCTCACGTATTACAACTAAGCCTGGGTGCCGCATCTGCTGAGCCCTTGGGTTCTAGAGCCCACACACTGCAACTAGAGAAGGTCTTTTGCAGCAACAAGGAGCCCACATACCACAAAGAAGACCCAACACAGCCCTCCCAAAACAAAAACGATGAAATGAGACTGGTAAAAAAAAAAAATAGGTAAAACAGCAAGGACCTACTGTGTAGCACAGGAACTCTGCTCAGTATTCTGTAATAGCCTAAATGGCAAAAGAACTTGAAAAAGAATGTTGTTTAGTTGCTAAGCTGTGTGACTCTTTGTGGCCCCATAGACTGCAGCACGCCTCCTCTGTCCATGGGATTTCCCAGGCAAGAATACTGGAATGGTTGCCATTTCCTTCTTCAGGATATCTTCCTGACCCAGGGATGGAACCCATGTCCCCTACATTGGCAGGCAGATTCTTCACGGCTGAGCCACCAGGAAAAAAGAATGTGTATAACCAAATCACTTTGCTGTATGCCTGACACTAGCACAACATTTGCAATCAGCTATACTCCAATATAAGATAAATTTTTTAAATAATAAAAGAAAAAAATCATATGGTCATCTCAGCAAACAATAAACATTTGAGAAAACTCAGCATCCATTCATAAATTAAAAATAAAAACCTCTTAACAAATTAGACATAAAAGAAACGTATCAATATAATAAGGCTTAACATCAAGCAAGTGGTGAAATGTTGAACACTTTTCCTCTGAGATCAGGAACAAGATAAGTGCCCATTCTCACCACTTATATTCACACAGTATGGGAAGTCCTGTTTAGAGCAATCAGGCAAGAAAAAGAAAAAGGATCAGAATTGGAAAGGAAAAAATAAAGTTGTCTCTATTTGTAGATTACATGATTTTATATATAGAAATTAAACACTAAACAAAAAAGCTGTTAGATATATGAATGAATTCAATAATGTTGCAGAATGCCAAATTAACATACAAAAATCAATGCCTTTCCATATGCAAACAGCAAAATTTGGGAAAATGAAGAAATTGATCTCATTTGTGTTAGCATCAGAAATAAAGTTCCTAGGAATAAATTAATTATAGAAGATGAAAGATCTCTGCAATGAAAACTGCCAGTCCTTTGATGAAAATAGCTGAAGAAAACACCTATAAATGGAAAGGTATCCTGAATTCACGGATTGGAAGATTTAATATTGTTAAAATGTCAGTTTTACCAAAAGCCATCTACAGACTCAGTGCAAGCCCTTTCAAGATTCCAGTGGCTGTTTTTTTTTTTTTATTTAGAAGTAGAAAAATCACTCCTAAAATGTATATGAAACCACAAAACTCACCAAACAGCCAGAGAATCCTGAGGAATAACAACAGCCTTCCCGATTTTAAGCTGTACTAAAGCCATCAAAACAGTAATGTACTGACATAAAGTCAGAGAAACAGACCAAGCCCAGGTAAACCTAACCACCTATGGTCAACAAACATTTGATGAAAGAGTCAAGAATAGTTAATAGAGGAATCACGATCTCCTCAATAAATGGTGCTGGGAAAACTGGATATTTATATGTAAAAGAGTGAAACTGGACTCACATTGTACACTAATCACAAACATTAACTTGAAATAGGTTAAAGACCTAAATGTAAACATGAAACTATGAAACTCCTAGAATAAAACATAGGAGTAAAGGTCCTTCAAATAGGTCTTAGTAATGATTTTTTTGGAGATAACACCTAAAGCACAGCAACAAAATAAAAAATCACCAAGTGTGACTACAGCAAGCTAAAAAGCTTCTGCACAGCCAAAGAAACCATCAACAAAGTGAAAAGGCAGCCTATCAAATGGGAAAAATACTTGTAAACTATATATCTGATGAGGGGTTAATATCCAAAATACATACAGAACTCATATAACTCAATAGCAGAAAACCCTAAAATTCCAATTTAAAAATGAGCAAAGAATCTGAATAGACGTATCTTCTTTGAAAATATGTGAAAGTCCAACAGGTACATGAAAAGATGTTCAACATCATTAGTCATCAGGAGAATGTAAATTAAAGCACAGTCACATACGTCACACCTATTAAAATGGCCATATCATGAAAAACACAAGGGATAACAAATGCTGTCCTGGATGTGGAGAAAAGGGAACCCCTCTGCACATTTTTATTTTTATTTTTTTGAGGCAAGGAAGAGACTTTCATCGGGGAGCCGGCAAACAGAAGATGGCAGGCTAGCGCCTCAAAACAACCATCTTATTTGGGTCTAGATGCCAGGTTTTTTTATAGATCAGAGAGATAGAAGTAATGAGGAACTAAAGTCAAAAGGCAGAATTGAAGGAGGCAGTGGGGAAGTGAAATGAAACCGTCTTCAGTCTCGCAAAACATCTCCAAGGGAGTGACCAGGCTTTGGAAGGGGTATGTTAATCTCCTGTATTCTCAGGTAGGCAGGGACAAACTGTCTCCATGAACTGAACACAGGCACTTTAGTTTACAGTCCAGGAGAGGGAAAGCCTGGTGTGCTGCAGCCCATGGGGTCGCAGAGTCAGACACAACTGAGTGACTGAACTGAATGGAACTGAAAGGGGCAGGGTCCTGCAGGCAAGCCATTAAGTATGATTATAGTAACAAGAGCAAGGACAAGCAAGTTATATTTATGTATATATTGTGTATACTGCCATACAGTATATAAGTTGTTAAGAGAGTAAATCCTGAGTTTGTTCTCACATGAATAGATTTTTTTTGCCTTTTTTCTTCTTTCTTTTTTTAAATTGTATCTATGTGAGAAGATGGATGTTAGTTGAACCTATTGTGGTAATGACCTTTATCCTATATATAAATCAAACCATCATAGTGTATGCTTTAAACTTAGATGTCAGTTATTTTTCCACGAAACTGAGAAAAAATCAATAATAAGCAGCAGACACTGTATGTGACCTGCAGAGCCTAAAATATTTACTATTTGACTCTTCACCAAAACAGTTTCCAACCCATCCAAATATATGATCTAGTAGACATGATAACTACATGGGAAATATAAAAGGCTTGACGTATGTATCTTAATTACTTTTAAGAAAACATAAAAGTTTTAAAGCAATAGTTATAACCATGAGAAAGGTGGAAATGGAGCAAAGTTGCTATATTTTACCATAATTAAGCTGCTGCTGCTGCTGCTAAGTCGCTTCAGTCGTGTCCGACTCTGTGCGATGCCATAGACGGAAGCCCACCAGGCTCCCCCGTCCCTGGGATTCTCCAGACAAGAACACTGGAGTGGGTTGCCATTTCCTTCTCCAATGCATAAAAGTGAAAAGTGAAAGTGAAGTCGCTCAGTCGTGTCCGACTCTTAGCAACCCCATGGACTACAGCCTACCAGGCTTCTCCATCCATGGGATTTTCCAGGCAAGAGTACTCGAGTGGGGTGCCATTGCCTTCTCCATAATTAAGGTAGGGCATGTTAAGTCACTTCAGTCATGTCTGACTATTTGAAACCCTATGGACCATAGCCTGCCAGGCTTCTCTGTCCATAGGGATTCTTCAGGCAAGAATACTGGTGTGGATTGCCATGCTCTCCTTCAGGGAATCACCCTGACCCAGGGATTGAACCCACGTCTCTTAACGTCTACCTGCATTGATAGGCGGATTCTTTACCACTAGCACCACCTGGGAAGCCCACATTTAAACTAGTCAGTTCAGTTCAGTTCAGTCACTCAGTTGTATCCGACTCTTTGCAACCCCATGAACTACAGCATGCCAGGCTTCCCTGTCCATCACCAACTCCTGGAGCTTGCTCAAACTCATGTCCATCGAGTCGGTGATGCCATCCAACCATCTCATCCTCTGTCATCCCCTTCTCCTCTCGCCTTCAATCTTTCCCAGCATCAGGGTCTTTTCCAGCGAGTCAGGTTCTTCGCATCAGGTGGCCAAAGTATTGGAGTTTCAGCTTCAGCATCAGTCCTTCCAATGAATATTCAGGACTGATTTCCTTTAGGATGGACTGGTTGGATTTCCTTGCAGCCCAAGGGACTCTTGAGAGTCTTCTCCAACACCACAGTTCAATAGCATCAATTCTTCGGCCCTCAGCTAGAATTCTTTATAGTCCAACTCTCACATCCATACATGACTACTGGAAAAACCATAGCTTTGACTAGATGGACCTTTTTTGGCAAAGTAATGTCTCTGCTTTTTAATATGCTGTCTACCTTGGTCATAACTTGTCTTCCAAGGAGCAAGCATCTTTTTAATTTCATGGCTGCAGTCACCATCTGCAGTAATTTTGGAGCCCAAAGAGATAAAGTCTCTCACTGTTTGCATTTTTTCCCCATCTATTTGCCATGAGTGATGGGACCAGATGCCATGATCTTCGTTTTCTGAATGTTGAGCTTTAAGCCAGCTTTTTCACTCTCCTCTTTTAACTTTCATCAAGAGGCTCTTTAGTTCTTCTTCGCTTTCTGCCATAATGGTTGTGTGATCTGCATATCTGAGGTTATGATATTTCTCCCAGCAATCTTGATTCCAGCTTGTGCTTCATCCAGCCCAGCATTTCACATGATGTACTCTGCATATAAGTTAAATAAGCAGGATGACAATATACAGCCTTGACATACTCCTTTCCCTATTTGGAACCAGTCCAGTTCCATGTCCAGTTTGTTCCATGTCCAGTTCTAACTGTTGCTTCTTGACCTGCATACAGATATCTTGGGAGGTAGGTAAGAATTTTAATTCATCTCTTTAAGAATTTTCCACAGTCTGCTGTGATCCACACAATCAAAGGCTTTGGTGTAGTCAATAAAGCAGAAATAGATGTTTTTCTGGAGCTCTCTTGCTTTTTTGATGATCCAGCGGATGTTGGCAATTTGATCTCTGGTTGCTCTGCCTTTTTAAAATCCAGCTTGAACATCTGGAAGTTCACGGTTCATATACTGTTGAAACCTGGCCTGGAGGATTTTGAGCATTTCTTTGCTAGCATATGAGATGAGTGCAATTGTGCAGTAGTTTGAACGTTGTTTGGCATTGCCTTTCTTTGGGATTGGAATGAAAACTGACCTTTCCAGTCCTGTGGCCACTGCTGAGTTTTCCAAATTTGCTGCCATATTTAGTGCAGCACTTTCACAGCAGATAAAAGTTAAGCTAGTATTAACCTGAAATATGGGCTTCCCTTGTGACTCAGCTGGTAAAGAATCCACCTGCAATGTGGGAGACCTGGGTTCAATCCCTGGGTTGGGAAAATCCCCTGGAGAAGGGAAAGGCTACCCACTCCAGTATTCTGGCCTGGAGAATTCCATGGACGTGTAGTCCATGGGGTCACCTGAAATGTATTGTAATGAGTTGATGATGTGTATTGTGGCCCCTAGAACAGCCACGAAGAAAATCACTCGAGAAGTATAGCTAGAAAATTAAGTCAGTTAAAATAGCATGTAAAAACTACTTACATAAGCCAGAAGATATTAATAAAGGAAAGGAAAAATAAGACATGAGACATAATAAAAATATTAAAGTCACAGGTATAAATATAGTCTTATCAATAATTGAATTAAGTGTGAGTGGTATAAACACTGCAATCAAAAGGCAGAAAATTTCCAACTTGATAAAAAAGCAGGATCCAACTATATCTTATCAAAAGAGACATACTTTAGAGCCAGATCAATTGAAATAGGTTGAGTAGGTTCAAATAAGTTGAAAATAAAAAGAGAAAAGACATATCTTGCAGACAGTATTAGGTACAGTAACTATTTTGAGAACAGACAAAATAGACTTTAAGATAAAAAGCGTTACTGGAGTTAAAGAGGGAAAATTCATAATGATAAAAGGATCAATGTGTCAAGAATACGTACTGTTATGTTTATCCACCTAACTACTGAGACTCAGAATACATTAAGCAGAAAATGGTAGAATTAAAAGGGCAAATTTACAACTAAACAATTATAGTTGAAGATTTTAATACTCCTTTCTTTTCATCTAACAGAACAAAAACTCAGGATATAGAAAACTTGTACAACACTATTGACCAACTTAAATGTATTACTCCACATAACAAGAGGAGAATATGTAGTCTTCTCCAGCACATGTACATCATTCTCCAGGATCGATCATATGCCGTCTCAAAAAAACTTCCCTTCCTGTTGGTTTATTTACCATTTGGTCATTCTTTTCAGCTCTAGAAACTTCCTTTAATATTTCTAATAGGATTGTTCTATTAGCACCTGATTTTCTCATTCCTTGTTTATCTGGGAATGTCTTGTCTATGACTTTATTTCTGAAGAGTGGTTTAGCCCTATATATAACTCTTGATTAACCTTTTTTTTCTTTCAGCGTTTTAAACATGTCATTTCACTGTCTTCTCACTTATATGTGGTTTCTGATGAGAAATTAACTTTTAATTGTATTGTTACTCTTCTGTGTGTATGTGTCACTTTTTCTCTTGTGACTTTCAAGATTTTGTTTGTATTTGTCTCGCACCAATTTGCCTACGGTCAGTCTAGGTGTTGATCTCTGTGTTTATCCTACTTGGAATTCATTGAACTTCTTGGATCTGTAGATGAATGTTTTTCATCAAATATGAGACATCTATAGCCATTGTTTTTTCACATGTTTTTTCTCCTCTTCTGAGACTCCTATTATGCATGTGATTATATCCTACGTGTAATTTTTGCTATTTTTTTTTCTCTCTACTCTTCAGATGTGATAATTTCTATTGATATGTCTTTGAGTTTACTGATTTCTTTCCTCCACCTCAAATCTCCTCCTGAGACCCTCTAATAATTTTTTCATTTCAGTTACTGTATTGTATGTTTTAGAACTGGTCTTTGGTTCTTTTTATGGCTTGTATTTTTCTATTTAGATTTTCTATTTATTGAATCATTGTCATCATATTTTTGTTTAATTTTTGGACATAGCTTCTTTAAACACATTCATAACAGCTTCTTTGAAATCTTTGCCAACTTCAACATCTGGACCTATTAGAGTGTTTCTGTTGACTGCTTCCCCCACACCCTTCTCCTGGCTATGAGTCACAGATTTCTGTTTCTTTGCATGTCTTATATTTTTGTTGTTGTTGAAAACTGGAAATTTAGGTAGTATAACAGATGTAGGGAATATGGCAACTTTGGATTTTTATTTATTTTTCTGAGAGCTGTTTTTATTTATTTTTTGTTACTTTGGGTTTAAAAGTGGAGAATCTTTCCTTGCTTTAGTTTGTAGCCTCTGATGGCTCTGCTGTGATTTTATTCTTATTTTTATTTCTTTTAACCTGGTTATCTAGTGTTGTCACTATGTCTGTATAGTTTGGGGGAGCCACTGATTTTAAAATGTTTCTTCAAACATGTCAAGCATATAAGTCTTTGCTGTTTGAAATGTGTTTGGATTGAGGAGTGCATTCAGAGTCAGTCAGTTACTTCACCTGCCTTGGCTTTTACTTTCCATGCACTCCCTTGCCTGCGTCTCCCCTGCACATCCAGATAGTTTCCTAGTTGTCTCAGGACTGCTGGAGAGCATATCTAACACTTGCTTGGCTCTCTTACCTCCATAAGCTCCCAGTTCAATTCCTGAATGTTCAACCTCCCCACCCCCACTCTCACTGGGACTGCAATTCCAGGCTAACAAATCAGATGTTCTGTATTTGCTTCATTCTTTTCCTACAGAGTTTGCCAATTTTAGCTGAAAAAGATGTGGGGTTTTGTTCTCTGCCCTAAATCAAGGATGCCCGCTTCTGAACGTGAAGCTGCTTATTTTCATAGTCAGTCTTGCTCTGGTAAACTAACATTCTTGAGATTGAACTTGGGGATAGAATGCGAGAGGGTCACATCAAGCCAGAAAAGTTTATAAACTCCCATTGTTTTGGAATGAAACTTTTAACAGACCTTCAAGAATAAATGTTTCTGAATTCATTGTCTGCCTTTGGTTGATTTCTGGAGCCCTGAAATAGTTGTTTTTTACACAGTTTTGTCCACTGTTTTTGGCTTCCCATGTGGTGCTAGTTGTAAAGAACTCGCCTGCCAGTGCAGGAGACATAAGAGACTCAGATTTGATCTCTGGGTTGGGAAGATCCCCTGGAGAAAGGCATGGCAGCCCACTCCAGTATTCTTGCCTGGAGAATCCTCATGAAGAGAGAAGCCTGGCTGGGCTACAGTATGGGGTCACAAAGAGTTGGACATGACTGAAGTGACTTAGTGTACACACGTGCATGCTCATTTTTGGTGGAGAGACTTCATCAAGCTCTTCACACTACCCTGTTCTAATGCTATATTTGCTCAACCAGTAAACCTTTTATAAAGTTTGTAGTGACTGTGTTTAGTCACTTGTAAAATATAATTTTTGTCATTTTTACTGTTACTCGGAGAAGGCAGTGGCAACCCACTCCAGTACTCTTGCCTGGAAAATCCCATGGTTGGAGGAGCCTGGTAGGCTGCAGTCTGTGGGGTTGCTAGGAATCGGACACGACTGAACGACTTCACTTTCACTTTTCACTTTCATGCATTGGAGAAGGAAATGGCAACCCACTCCAGTGTTCTTGCCTGGAGAATCCCAGGGATGGGGGTGCCTGGTGGGCTGCCATCTATGGGGTTGCACAGAGTCAGACACGACTGAAGCGACTTAGCAGCAGCATCAGCATAGTGTTACTATTAATGAAAGTGAATACAAAGAGATACTAATGATTATTTGAACAGTAGTTGTACCCATATTTTTGTTGAGTAATTTCAAGCCAGGATTGCCTTTTTTCCTTTTTAGTTTCATTTATTAGTTGTCTGTTTGGAACTTTGTTCTGAAGAATTTTCACGGTAGAAGCTGTTTGTCTGAGAATAATGAAAATCATCTATTTGTGGAAGGATTTGGAGAGATCATGGATATGACTTATTCTATATTTTATTTAAAAAAAATAAAAACTTTAAAATTGCTAGTGCTATAATGGCAGTATGACCCATAAAGGGCTGAAATGCCTGTTTGCCTAGAAGGAAGAAAGCGTAAAGTTGATGGTTGATGGGACAGAACTATTAAGATAGATTAGATAAGACTTCGGAGAAGGCAGTGGCACCCCACTCCAGTACTCTTGCCTGGAAAATTGCATGGATGGAGGAGCCTGGTAGGATGCAGTCTGTGGGGTCTCTAGGAGTCAGACACGACTGAGTGACTTCACTTTCACTTTTCACTTTCATGCATTGGAGAAGGAAATGGCAACCCACTCCAGTGTTCTTGCCTGGAGAATCCCAGGGACGGGGGAGCCTGGTGGGCTGCCATCTCTGGAATGACTGAAGCGACTTAGTGGCAGACTTAGCAGACAAGACTTAATTGTAAAATTCTCTGAACATTCTTCAGAAGGGCTTCAAGAATATAATAAAATATATGAAAAATTGTATTGAAAAGACCGTGGCTGAGGCTTGGATGTCAGGGAAATCCTTTTTAAGCTGACAGCATAAGCTTATGATAATCAGGGTCTTTCCAATGCCATATGTATACATGTGTCACAGTGACCACAAGTATTAAAGCCAGAGTTTGGCAGCACATTTTAATTTTCTTTCTCTTGAGCAGAATGCAACATAATTCTTTTTTTCTTTTCCTATACAAAAGTAAAAAAAGAAAAAAGGTTGCTAGTGCTACTGAGTATTAGACCTTGCTTATAGAGTACATGGGGGAAAACATACCTTAAATGCTGATTGTCAGCATTTTCTAAACTTTCTCTATACGCTCTGTGAAAAAAGTATACTATGGCCACATAAATGGGAAACTTCCCGACTGGATAACTGTTCTTTAAAAAGCTAGTGTGTATTATAATAAGCAGTACTGGAGTGGGGTGCCATTGCCTTCTCCGAGTATAGCATGTACTTTTTCCTAAACCTATTTGAACATGACATCCCTCTAAACTGGTGGTCTTGTGAACACAGTTGGGAGTAAACATTGCTCTAGGTAAATAGTGTTCCAAAGTGCTGTCACACTATTATTGGAAATATTTGTATTTTTACAAAATTAATATAAAAATTAAATATGGGCTTTAGTTCTTTTTCTAAAGTTGCTTCTTGAGTATTGTTTTGACATAATTTCTTATTTGGTACTAAACTGCCAGTTCAAATAATAGGATGCTGCTGCTGCTAAGTCACTTCACGGCAGCCCACCAGGCTCCCCCGTCCTTGGGATTCTCCAGGCAAGAACACTGGAGTGGGTTGCCATTTCCTTCTCCAATGCATGAAAGTGAAAAGTGAAAGTGAAGTTGCTCAGTCGTGTCAATAATAGGATGAGTAGATCCTAAATAAGTGAATTTAGAAAATGTTAATATTCTTAGAAACTTTATGTACAACTAATTTTTGAAAGAAATACAAGTTAGAGAGCCATGACTCATCTGTTCACATTGAACTATTTAGTATTCTTTACCTGCTTTATTGTTCTTTTTGTTCCATTGTTCTGTTAGTTCCTGTTATTGAGGGGTGTTTGATCTCTTTGTTAATGCAGTAGGCACAACAGAAGGTTTATAGAGTGCACGAAAAAGTTTTGAACTCCAGTGTATATTGACTGACTTGTAGCAGAGCAGTGGTACTACTTCAGCTTTTTTTCAATGGCTGGAGAAATATGAAATAAATATCAATAAATAGAAATCTGAAAAAAAAAATTTTATGTATTCTCTTTAGAAGCACCGTATAATTTTTATGTAATACTTACATTTAACAGAAATTGTATAAATTTTTTTTTATTTTACAATGACAGAACTTGTAAACCTTCAGCAATCTAGATTTGTATAGCAGTGCTGTATGTATATGTGTATATATATATATATATATATATATATGAGATTTTGTTTT